>NC_092814.1:122401840-122414340 GCF_023375885.2 Dermacentor andersoni | reverse complement strand
GCACAACGACCATCCGGGAGCAGTGCAACGAGCCCTGTGTGATGACTGGTTGCCTGCAGCGGAACGACTGCGCTGAATTCTTGGCTGCGAGGTTTGGTGAGTGCGGGACTTTCTTCTTCTGAGTTTTGCCAGGCTTTTGTTAGTGTCAGAAACAGAGCTGGTAATTGTGGTTGTCGTTGCTGCCGGGTTAGTTTGCGGCAAGACAATAGAAGGCAGTAGAGAAAGCAGCATTCAGAGCAGCCATGGATTTGAAGTCGTTGCGCAAACCGAAATTGCTGGAGCTTGCAAGAGAGTTGGGTCTGGATGTCTCAGACAAACTCAGAAAACCAGAACTGCTAAGGGCTATTCTTGAGTTAGAAGCTGAGGATGACGAGCTGTCGGATTGCCTTGAGACCATTGAGGAGCGGGCAAAAAGACATGAGCGCGAACTTAAAGAGCAGAAAGAAAAAGAAGAGCGCGAACACGCTTTGGAATTGAAGCGTCTCGAGATAGAGATGGAACGCGCTCGTAATGGAAGTCAGGCACACGGTGCAGGAGAACGAGTATCGTTCAAAATGACTGACCTGATGCGGCCGTTTAAGCTTGGAGAGGACATTGGTTTGTTCCTGGTTAACTTTGAGCGAACGTGCGAGAAGCAGGGGTTCTCTCGGGAAACGTGGCCACAGCGCTTGCTCACTTTGTTACCCGGCGAGGCGGCCGACGTAGTCGCTCGCTTGAAGAGAGAGGAGGCAGAGGATTTCGACAAAGTGAAATCGAGTCTGCTAAAAAAGTACAAGCTGTCAGCGGAGGCGTTCCGACGGAAGTTTCGGGAAAATGAGAAAGGCAAAAGTGAGTCATATACAGAGTTTGCCTACAGGCTAATGTCAAACATGCAGGAGTGGCTAAAAGAAGAGAAAGCGTTTGGTGACCACGAGAAAGTTCTGCAGTGTTTCGGGCTGGAACAGTTTTATAGTCGGTTACCTGAGAACGTGCGGTACTGGGTCTTGGATAGGCCAGACGTTAGTACGGTGGCTCGAGCCGCTGAGCTAGCCGAGGAGTTTGTGACGCGTCGGGCTCGCGGAGCCAAGGACGGTCAAAAGGGTGAATTTGGCTCCAAGTTTGAGAGGCCAAAGTTCACGCCCATGAGAGCAAAGGGGGACACACGTAGTGCGGATGCGAGTGAAAGCAGTCCGACCGAACGTAAGGAGACGGCGGCAACCGAAGCCGAACGCAGAAAGCGGTTCGAGACGAGGCAAGCGCGCGTTTGTTATACGTGCCAGAAGCCGGGTCACTTTTCGGCGCAGTGTCCAGAAACAAAAACAAAAGTCGTGTTTGTCTTTATGCAGCACTGACGAGAACATGAAGCTTCTCGAGCCTTACATGCGAGACCTCCTCGTGAACGGGAAAGAGTGCCGAGTGCTTCGCGATTCCGCAGCTACAATGGATGTAGTTCACCCCTCTTACGTAGAACCCGATATGTTCACGGGCGAGTGCGCATGGATCAAGCAAGCCGTGGAAGCTCATAGCGTGTGTCTGCCCGTAGCAAAAGTGCTTATTGAAGGACCTTTCGGAGCACTTGAGACGGAGGCGGCAGTGTCATCTATGCTGCCCCCCCAGTACCCGTACCTATTTTCGAACAGGTCCGATCACCTCCTGCGCGAGAAGGGGCTTTTGTTTGGTGAGGCTAGCGTTCAGGCCTTAACCAGATCGAAGGTTCGGGAGCTCGCTGCAAAGGCGGTAGTTGCGGGGCCGACGTTGTCGAACGATGAGAAAGGGTCAGAGGCGCAGCAAGCTGGTATTCAGAGCACGCCCGAACTGAATAAAATTGAGCCTGTAGCGTTAAAGGCACCAGATACTGGAGAGGAAATTCCCGATGCGGGAAAGTTAGAAGAGCTATCTGCAGATTTGCTCATCGCGCCTACGTCAGACGGACTTAATAGGTTGCTAAAAGTCAGCCGGTCGGCTTTGATAGCCGAACAAAAGAAGGATGGCAGCCTAGAAAACATACGCTGCATTGTCAAGGAAGGTGTCGCCAAGAAAAATGCTCGCTTTGTGGAATGAAGTGGGGTCCTGTACCGAAAGTATCTAGACCGCAGAGGAGTGGAGTTCGATCAGCTGATCGTGCCTCAATGCTATCGTCAGGATCTGTTGCGCTTGTCGCATGGGGGTTCGTGGTCCGGACACCTAGGAGTTAAGAAAACTAAGGACCGTCTCTTGCAAGAGTACTATTGGCCAGGGTGTTTTCGGGACGCAGACCACTTTGTGAACACATGTGACACCTGTCAGCGGGTGGGCAAACCAGGGGACAAATCGAGGGCGCCGTTGAAATTGGTACCTATCATTACGGAGCCTTTTAGACGGCTCGTTATTGATACAGTGGGACCTCTGCCGGTAACAACCACGGGGTACAGACACATTTTGACTGTGATCTGCCCAGCGACAAAGTTCCCTGAAGCAGTGCCGCTTAAGGAACTCAGCTCAGTTGAGATAGTCAATGCACTACTGTCCATATTTGCGCGAGTTGGGTTTCCTGCGGAAATCCAATCAGATCAGGGCACAGTGTTTACTAGCGCTTTGACGACAGCCTTTCTCGAAAGGTGCGGGGTAAAGCTGTTACACAGCTCAGTGCACCACCCCCAGTCGAATTCCGTTGAGAAGCTCCACTCCGTCATGAAGCGCGTGTTGAGAGCATTGTGTTTTGAACATCAAACTGACTGGGAGCTGTGTCTGCCTGGGGTGATGTTTGCATTACGGACCGCGCCGCATGCGGCTACGGGGTTTTCGCCAGCTGAGCTGGTGTACGGTCGCTCGCTGCGATCTCCGCTTCGCATGCTTCGAGACGGATCACTGCCCTCTCCAATGGCTGCAGACCATCTCTTCCACAAATGGCCGCCTCCTGCGCTGGAGCCTCGCTTTGCAACAACATTCCTTTGAGGTGCGTTACACAAAAAGGGGAGTCTCAACGGTAACGCCGATGGCTTAAGTCGAAGCCCCTAACGTAAGAATCAGCCTCAAAGTTATTTGTTACTGATGTTTTTCTTCCTGAGGCAGGATTTTTAACATATTGCTTTTGTGTAGTGTTTCAAAGTGATGATGTGCTTTCTAGTGCAATTTTCCGATTTGTGGACGCGTTCTGAGTGCTGCTAAACTACTATAAGGACCTAGGCAGTAGTATAAAAGGGGAAAGAGCCTGGCATGGCTTAGTGAGGGTTGTGCCGTGCTTGCTGACTGAGCGGCTGAGTTTCGGCGTAGTTCTAACGCTTGCTGGGAAGGAGAACAAAAATGTCAACTCTCCCGAAGTCACTTTGCAGTGTCCTGTGTGAACCTGAACGTGAGAACGAGGCCTTCTCTGTGCGCTGCGCTCAAGAAACGCCAAAGGACGCCCGACTTCGGTTATGAGCATCATCTAGCGACATCCCTCCGGACAGCGGATGCAGTCCCCTGACCATCGGGATCTCCTTCCCCCGGCGGGGCGGTCTGTTACGTTTCGCCTACGACGCGCGGTATAGCCGGCGCGGATGCAACGGACGCCGGGGCTTCGTTCAAAGCGGCGGACATTTTGGCCCGTTCGGAGCTGCCGCAAAGCCTCCCCGCCAAGCGCGTCCAGGCGTGTTTCAGTGCCACGTGTCTTCGTGTGTGCGTGTGTGTGTGTGTGCCCACGCTTGTCAAAGCGCGGCAGCCGGGGAGAGGAGCTCCCCAAGTGAGAAGCGAGGAGGTCTGTCCGTCGCCGGGTTGGCGATGCGTCACTACACTCGTCTCAACATGTCTCTCAGTCTGTCCGGGCCCAGAGTCACGTGGTCTCATCCCGAGACGTTCCTTCTCGCCCTCAACTCCGAGACTATAAGAGCAGCTGCCCCCGGACGCCGAGAGAGAGGCTCCGATTTCTTCTGTCGAGTTACGTGCTCTCCCGTCTCTCACTTCGGTCGACCTGACCGCCCGCTCTTTTGCGATGTTAGAATAAACCAGTTGTTCTGTTACCAGTCGACTCATGCTTTGCCGGGACCTTCGGATGCTTCCAGTGCCCCAGGCCGCCAGGCCAACGCTACCCTTGGGGCTTGCGACCTGTTTGCAACAACGGGCGTCAGCACTGAGGTTCCAACAACTCGTGCCAGCGGTGCGATTGTAACAACGGCCAAAAGTTGGTCTTCGGGGCCGAGTTGAGCAACAGGGTCTCCCACTGCTTCCGATCCTTAATTTTTTTGCCCTGTTGGGGGCGCCTGAGGGCAGGCCCAGATAATGTGATCCAGGTCCGCCCTTTCTTGACAAAATTTACATTTGGCCGAATATTGGTCAGGGTAATAATGATTATAAGACACCGGATTTGGATACGTATTTGTTTGAAGGAGGCGCCATGCCACCACCTGCTGCTTATTAAGTGATGGGTGTGCGGGACTGATTGTTTTTTATTTATAATGCAACTAAAGCAATCGCTTTTTAGAAATTTCTTAAATTTTAATCTACATCTTCAAAAAACATGGTTTTAGTCGGCCGCCATTTTTTTTAGTGCGAGTGCGCTCTGTTTTCCCGTTTAGCGCCGCGTAGCCTAAAGTGTCACTCAAGGTCCCGAAGTGCACTCCCCGTAAGTGCACTTAACTTGCCCGCTCGACAGGGGTATTAGGTAGATGTAGCTGTAGCGGCCGCACACTATAATAAACAATGACACGTTCTTTCACTGAATATGTCAATGACACGTTGATTTATTCTAAAAAATTCATTGCAGGTTATACAGAAGTTTAATGCAAAAGGATAGAAAGTTGGGCGAGTTGGTACGGTAACACATTCTTGGATTGTAGCGCGAAGTGACACACACACACAGACTAGAAGAAGACAGGACGAGCGCTAACTATCAACTAAATCTTTATTGAAACTATCGGTACAAATGACAAACCACACGAGAAATAAATGAGGCATTTCACATTAAAAGATTAGGAGAGACTTGTGTTAGCCACGCATCAATATCTCTGTTAGAAGGCGAATTTCAATATCTTCTCAGCCCGTGCGTTAATCTCAAGTAGTGCCTTTTGTTGTTTGGTTTTTTTTTCCATACCTCTTGATATGTTTAACTGATAGACTTTAGACCTTGTCATGTTCGTGTGCTGCGGTATTTGCAATCACTTATACATATGTGTTGATAGTTTCAATAAAGATTTAGTTCAGAGTTAGCACTCGTCCTTGAGTTGAGTTGAGTTGAGTGGTTGTAGGCTACTGGTGGGATTAGCCTTGCAGTAGCTGCCGGCAATTGCTCCACCGTAGCGACACTTAAAATACATAAATCATATAAATCAGACACAGACCTCACAACTACACATAGTCACTCCTAAGGTCACCATGTGGAGGCCACATCCGTGTCCTGCAGGTAATTTAAAAGAAGGCGAGAGACCTCCTTCCTATCTAACTTGTTCCCGCGCGGGAAAACAATGTCCTGATGAGAACTGTGGGGAATTCCTGTCTTCTTGAGGGACCCGAATAACACCCTCCTTTCCACGTTACACAGAGTACAGCACATAAGGTAATGTTCTATGTCACCGCACACACCACACGTTGAACATAATGGAGACAACGCCAGGCCAGTCTTACTCGTCCTGTCTTCTTCGTGTGTGTGTGCGTTACTTCGCGCTACAATCCAGGAATATATACAGAAGTTCATGTTCATGACTGGGCGGATGACACCCAGAACGGGCTCAGGTGGCATGTACGGTAAAGGTAGCCTCCCTTGCGGATCACTGTATTGCCATTGCAGCAGAACTGGCTGAAAAAATGCGTCAGTGAAAGTTACCTTTGTCATCGACAGATCTGGTTTTCAATCGCACATTATGAACCTTTACAGTCTAGTGTTGCCAATATTTTCTGAAGCGCGTCACACCCGCCGCGGTGGCTTAGCGGCTATAGTGTGGCGCTGGTAAGCACGATGTCGCGGAATCAAATCCCGGCCGCGACGGCGGCATTTCGATGGAGGTGAAATACAAGAACGCCCGTGTTCCGAGCACTGGGGGCAAGTTAAAGATCCCCTGGTGGTTAAAATTAAGCCAGAGACTCCCACTACGGCGGGCCTCATACTCAAATCGTGTGTTTGGCAAGTAAAACCCCAGAATTTACTTCAATTCAAGCGTGTCAGTGAAGTAAGTGACACAAAAAAATCACGAATTCTCGCTAAAACTGTGAAGTGCATTGTAAGAACGTAGGTGTTCTGAAACACTCTATATAAGCCAACGTGAATTAAATCATTTAGCTAGACGTTTCATGTTGGTCTAATGTCCGTGCAGCTGAAGGAAAACTGAATTTACCAAGAGGGGTATAGAGGGCTTTAGCTCTACTACTGTATCTACTACAGGGTGGGCGATTATTCGAGGTTTCGTATAGTTGGTGCGTAATATTTTATTCGAAAATCAACTATTTGGTATTTTCGAATATCAGAACTATAACCAAATAGTTCGCAACAACCGACTGTTAAAATCGGGTTACTGTTGTTCACCTGCTGAACAAAGTTCCGCAAATTATAATTATCCCAAGTAAAACAGAGACAAAGATTTTGAAGGAATGCAGAAACAAAATGGGTAATGCAAGCTTTGTTTTCGGTTTTGTGGTAAATGTGCGGCACTAGTTCGCACGCCTTGGGTTATATCATGTACACATACATATATACCCAAGAGCGCTTGGACGTATGCAACGCGCACTAAATGCGGAGGTCGTAGGTTCGGCTATCACCGTCGGCAAGTTGTTTTTTCCTCCATTTGCCTTTAGCTTCTCATTTTTACACTTCCCTTAAAAACTACAAATAATTTCCTCTATGTTTTCCTTTCCTTCATCAATTGTTGGTTTCATATGGTCCTGAGCAGTGGCGTAGCCAGAAATTTCGCTCGGGGGGGGGGGGGGGGGGAGGACTCACAATGCAGCTCGGCCTCCTCCTAAGAAGAAACATTAGGTCGGATGCTCCTATCTAAATACATGTAGAAGGAGAATTCGTTTTTCTCGGCAACCACTTCACCAAATTTGATGAGGTTTGTTGCATTTAAAAGAAAAATTTTAATTCTAGTGATTGTTTGTTTCGAATTTTCGACTTAGGTCGTCAATATTTTATTGAAGCGTGGCAGAAATCGAAAATTTTCAGAAAACGAAACAATGAAGTTTACAACTCTGTAAATCAGCAATGAAAATTGATGTCACAATTCTGTGAATTGCACATAATAGTACATCTACAGCGGACAAAATTGATGTTACACATGAGTCTAAAAAAATTAAGTATTATGGAAATACGGCTTTTGCAGAACCCTTGTACATAACATAACCAATCCACATAAGATACAAATAGACATATCGAATTTGTCCGCTTTGAATGGTGTAATGGATGCCGTTTACAGAACCGCGATATCTTTTCTTGATGCAGAGCTATTAATTTGTAAAGTTCCTGCTTCTATTTTTTTTTCGAAGTTTCGAATTTTTCAAAATATTTTAAACAATGTTCGGGCCCTAAATCAAAATTCCGCTTCCAATAGACACTAGAATTTAACTTACTCTCTCAAGTGCAACAAACTTTATTAAAAGCGACTCAGGAGTTATCTAAGAAAAGCGTTTCTGCGTTTTAAATGTATCTGAATAGGCCGCGTCGGAGTTGGGCCCGAGCTAAAGCTTCCTCTTAAACAATTTGCCTAGGGATCAAATACATGAATAATAACTGCATTGCCATTGCCAAAGATGCTGCAAACGAATTCTCGAACGCTACGCACTGTGAATACAAGTATAATATGTATTTTTTCATAAAATATTATACTCGTATGTGCCAAACATAACTGATGTCAATGCTTCCATGTTTTTTGTCTATTTAGTAAGCAAAGAAAATATCACACAAACTTTAGAACTACATCAGTTCGAAACCAGCAAAGCAGTGCATGCCGCTGATATGAAAAATGTAAAGGCCATGAAATGAACAAGTTGAGGACAAATATGTTAATGAAACTTCGTCATTCAAGAACCGTGTTTACATTCATGTACGTATGCAACGGCCAGTGAAAAATCTCAATGACGCTATCATTTGTTGCAATGTATTACGCAGGAGCAGCTGTCACCGGTCGTGTATCGTGAGTAATCGCACCGAAATTATAGTCGCAACAGAGAGCACGTATAAAAAGCCGGAGTTCTGCAGAATATACGAGGGCGAGTGAAATGAAAGTGAGCCAATGCGAATATATGACAAACGGGGTAAAAGTAGCCTCCATGAGCATCTAGACATTTGTCCCATTGACTAACGAGTCGCGTAATTCCCGTCTCATAAAGCTCCTTAGGTTGTTGCTTCAAAACGTCTGCAACTGACTTTCACGTCATCGTCCGAGACGAATCTGGTTCCCTTGAGCTGTTTTTTCGGTTGCCCAAAAATGGGGAAGTCGCAAGGCGACAGGTCTGAGCTGTCTGGCGGATGTTGTAGCTTTCCCGCTTGAACTTTGACAGTTTTGTATTAACCACATCAGCGACGTGGGGACGGGCATTGTCGTGGAACAAGATGACCCCATTAATCAATTTTTCACGTAGTTTGTTCTTGATTGCGACACGCAGGCGATCCGGCGTTTCACAATATCGGAAACAATTGATAGTCTCTCAAGATTTAGCAAATTCTATCAGTAATGGCCCCTGACGATCGAAAAATAAAAGCCAACAACACCTTTCCGGCGGAAATGACGGCCTTTGCTTTCTTTGGAGGTGGTGAATTTGAATGTTTCCATTGTAAGCTTTGCCGTCGTGTTTCAGGCTCGTAGTAGTGGCGTGATGGTTCGTCTCCGATCACAATTGCAGACAAGAAATCCTCACCCTTATTGTGATACCGGATCAGATGAGTAAAGGCAGCGCCGAACTTCTCCGTATTCTGGTGGTGGTTCAAAATCTTGGGCATCCATTGCGCACACAAGAGCCGATAACCGAGATGTTCATGAATTATGGCATGAACGGTGACGGTGAACCGAACCATGACTGATGTTCACACGCTTTGCAAGTTCATCGAAGCTTATCCTCCGTTCTTGTGACATCAGCTCATCAACCTTTGCAAATTTGTTAGGGTTGATTGCACGATGGCTTTGGTCTGGTCTGGGATCGTCTTTGCACCTTTCACGTCCTTTGAACCGTTTGTTCTAACGCTTCACAGTGGCCAATGAAACGCAATGTTCAATGTACACGGCAGCCATACGGTGACTAATTTCTTTTTGGGAAACACCTTCAGCTGTCAAAAACCTCACGGCACCACGCTCTTCAACTTCTGGAGCGTCCATTACGTCACGCAACCATGTTCAACCCAGTGTATGAGCGCATTAAAGAACATTTATCCTCACACGTGCGTGTCACTTTTGTAAATGGGAGATGCCTGCGTGCTACGCGCAGGCCTTGCAGATAATGAACAGAACCATAATTGCGCGGGGTGGGTAGGCTCACTTTCATTTGACTCGCCCTCGTACATTAGAAATGTGAAGATACAATGGAATATACAAATGCGAAGATACAGCTTGATAAAGGGCAAAAAAGTGCCAGTGGAAACAAAGTTCACTGCACGTATGCACAAAACCTCGCAACAAGATATCTAAACATACGTGTGAGTCTCCAATAAATCTACGTATCTAAGAAAAAGTCAAGGTATATAATGGGTCAAACAAGGCAAATAAACATGTTGCGCAATCACAGATTCACAGAATCCTAGATCCCTCCCCCCTTCCATCCACTCCCCCCGATGTACCGCGCGCGACGGAAAGCGGCGCGCTTGCTCCTCACTTTTCAAGAGTGAGCCACCATCGTCGGCTCACCCACTACCCCCCCCCCACCCCCCCCACACGCTTTCACTCGCACATACAGCATGCGGCGCACGGTCACGATGTTATCGCCCTTGGACTTCATGGGGAACATGAGGGCGATGGCGACGGCAGGAATGCACCTAGAGTGTCCATATAATTGCTATCGCAATAATATAAGAGTATCCGGCAGCTGAAGCGTCCCATGGCCCATTACTTTCCGCAAAAGAAGTAACAAAATAGAACTTTCACCATGCGACAATTCGCTGCGCCGCAACAACGTTTTTTTTTCTTTTGTGGGGCGGGGGCACCGTAATGAAAAAAAAAAAAACGCAAAGGAAAGTATGTTGGTCACAATCGAATGCCTACTTTGGGCAGCTAATGTGGCTATTAAAGGAATATCGAAGAAAACCCGAGACGCTTGGTCCACCAAGAACTATGCGCATACTGCTCGGTATCCTACACCGGCGAGACAAGACTTTCTGGAGAGGTTGCGCTCAAGCGAACGCGGTGCAATCCGTCGAGTTCCCACAGTGATGGCGGCGAGCGACCATTGTTTCTTTTTCTCGTCTGCTAGCTAGAAAGCGTCCAAAACTCTGCCAGGCGAAAATGCACTCGGCCAGAGAAAATCGAACGCGCACCGAAGTGCGCCGCGCGGTGGTCGGGGCGACACGAGAAAAACGCATGCGCTCTGGCTGGCTCTGGCAGCCCGCGGGTAGGGAAGCGAGAAAAAAAAATTGAAGAGGCTCAATGTGTCTTCGCGATTAAAAGTCAAAGTAGAAAAAATAAATAAGAACGTAGTTACCTTGGCTGGCTTTAGAGTCTTCACTGGATGCTTTGGCGCAGGTGAAAAAAAAAATGTTGATATTGTTTTATGTGACATGACGGCACGAATGAACCACCACAACGCTTCGTCTCATCGGGTATCACTGCTCTCTTTGTCAACTTGTCTGATAGTGTGTTGATTTGGCTTCTCGCTGTATGGCCCGATGTACGACTTTGGAAAAGTTAATGAACCTTTGGCGTCAAATATGCTCGGGAACATTAAACTTACAAAGTTCCGCAAGTGAAAATCTAAAGCACACGCTTGGAAATGTCAATGCACCTTTCACATTAAAAGTTTGTGAGAACTTTATACCCATAAAGTTTCGGAATTGACATACACGCGCTCCGTAGATTCCATGATAGAGTGTACAGACCTCCGCGAGATGCCGCGGCGAGCCCGTTCGCCATCAAAACATCCTTGAAACTTTGTGCTCGGATGGAGCTGCTTGCGTTATGCGACTCCCGGTGCATGGCATGGCCGCGAATTCCAGCCCGAGTTCGCAATTTGTGCCGTGAAATGGTTTTTCGAGCGTGAAAAAGACGTTCTAGACAAAATCCAGGATGATTTCTGGCGCCGGGGGTTGCTTTGGTCGGCGGTGCATGGACAGCACGAAAAAATTCCAGGGGGGGGGGGGGGGGGGGGGGCTGAAGCTCGAACTTTATCGATGCTTCTATATGTTGTATGTCGTCACCGATCCTTGTGTTATGTGATTGCAGGCGCGACGCGAATCGTGTAGTACTCTCTGTAAGATACGCGGGCACCATCGATTACGCTAGAACGTTTAACGACTCGTGTATATATAAATGTCAATGCGCTGGACCCGCTGCTATTTTCGACGACCGCCGACTCTGCTCGCCGTTATCGTTGTGCCTGAGGATTACTTGTTTTGCTGGACACGCGTTCGCCCGATAAAGAGTTAAATGTATAACTTGTAGCTTTAACACAGTGTCGTTCTTGATCGTCACTACCACGTGACAATACTGTAGAACGCGTGCACATAGCATGAACGGCAGCGCTGCAAAATATGAACTACAGTATTGCAACAACCTTAACATCTGTATAGCATGCCTGAGAAACTTCATATAGTCAATAAAGGAAGCTTCGCAGTTCACGTGAACACAAACGCACCAGCACGTACGCCAAATGCACAAAAAGCCCAAAACCACAAAAAAGGCCGACTGAGATTCTGACAAGAAATCTGTAAAAAAACATGTTTTTCGTCTTCACCTGTTCAATTACTCGGATTTTTTTTCTTTTTGACAGAACGAATAAAAAATCTGAAAGAATAATTTACCATCGTTAACTGGTATCAAGCAGGTCGCGAAATAGAATCAAAATATTTATGACAGTTATTTTCTCATCATTCTGTACATCTAAAGGCACCCATATGTTTGACCTAGTTTTTACCATTGCGGGTTATGTTTTTGACCACGTGGCAAACAAACTCCATCCGCAAACTAAAGCTACAGAGGTGTACAGACATTGCACCAGCCTGGCCTCCCTATTACAACAAAAGCCCACAGTTTTAACGGCTGGTAGACAACTATTTCGAGAGCTACCAAGAATTTCCGAGCGAATAAAAAAGTGGGTTATTTGTAATAGAATGTCCATATTTTGTCAAAAACCTTTATAAATACGTGTTTGCATTCACCTTCGTCTGCTGTTATTTTTATTTCGTATGATAAAAAAAGGTTAGAATATTTTTCCAGTGTTCCCAAAATTACTGCGAAAAAAAAAACTTTCTTTCATGATTTTTTTTTGCATGGTTTCAAAATTTTCTGAAATTTTACATCAGTAACCGCCACACGTTCGCAGCCCCATTATGTGCATCCCTTGCCGCCACGCAAATGCAGCATTTTACGGCGGCTCTGAACAATAATTTTTTTATTTCCTGTTCCCAAAACTGGAGTTGAAAACGCTATACCATTGCA
>NC_092814.1:122264340-122396840 GCF_023375885.2 Dermacentor andersoni | reverse complement strand
AGAGGTCGTTTGTGTGATTGCACGCCCTCGAAAGCGTTATGCGTATTTTTTCCCAGTACCCTAGGAGAACTAAATGTCGTGCGGAATTTAACCTTTAGATGGACGGCAGGTAGGGTAGAATTGACGTGCGGGCAATGTTTAAAAGAGAGAGAGAGAAAGGAAAGGGGAAAGGCAGGGAGGTTAACCAGAGAAAAGGTCCGGTTGGCTACCCTACGCTGGGGAGAGAGGGGAGGGGGAGGTAAAGTGGTAAAAAAGTAGAGATAAGGAAAGGAAGGAGAATAGATGTTTAAAATTTGTTGATTAGTTATGCGCTTTGGGGATAACGGCTGGATCGTTCTTTCTCTCTTTTCAGCGGTCTTACGAAAACGCGTATACAGTGTTTATTTAATTTCCTTGGGAGAAGTAAATATGGCAGTCAGTTTCTCTTAGCATCCATGCAAATGCGAAGCGGCATGTAATGGGCAAGTGCAAGCAAAGTTTAAACTGTGGCAGTTGATTGCGGGCTTTGTATAGAAATGACCTATACAAGCACTCGGAGGTGTTATGATCGTGTTTTATGAAGCGCATAGAATCTTTGTTCGGTGTCCTAGACATAGGTCTGCAAAATAAACGGAACTCACACATAAAATAGATAAAAAGAGGTTCCCTTATATAGTAAAAAATAAATAAATAAAATAACGGACTGGTTTTATGGCGCTCTTCGTAATGCGTTGCTTCGTAAAAATGTGGGTGCAGGTGGACACTTTACAAGTCAGTCATAAACCCGACACCATCGTAGAATGTCTAGTTTCTCACGACGGTTGTCTCAACTGTTGTCACGCTACTCTTGCGAAATCGAGACGCCTGCTTTCAACAGATAACGAATATCCTTGTGATTTGTATTCCTCAATGGAAAGACCCCAGAAACACTTGCGCTGCTTCAAACGACGTTTATGGGGGAAGCACTCAGCGGTACACGAATTTTTTAGTGATTCGAGCGGTTCTAAGAAATCCAATGAGCGTAAAAAACGTTCTCATTTCAGCAAATCTTCCACCAGCGGTACCTTCAGGATTGTAGAAAACGTCCAGAAAAAGAAAGAAAGAAAGACACGAAAGTAGTCTTGCACACTTGATAATGTTTCCGAAGCTGCTTGCGTGATTTAGAGCTCTTGTGAATAAATTTTGAGTGTGGACTTGGGCATGAGCCTCATTACCGCGATGTTTGTTGCCCGCCTGCGTTTTCTATCTTCATTTCTATCTAGGATAGAAAATTTAAACAAAGGACACTTGTTTGATTTTGGGCCAGGATTTGAAATATCACATCCAAATTGACCTCAACCTTGTTTCCAAGATCAGCACGGGCGATGAAGGTAGTTCTGTTTCGAGTAAATTGAAGACGGCTTCTTCACCAAGACCGAAAGAAATGCGACAACCGTGCTTATGTGACGACGGTCGATGGTCATCGATTAATTTTTTATCGTGAGCGCGTTCAACAGAACGCAGGTCACCAGCGTACGATAGAATATTCATGAAAATTTGTGAACTCCCTCTTTGAACATTCGTTGACGCTTCTTGTCTCTTCTTAAAGCATAGAACGTGACTAGTGAAAAGGAAGTTGTGGGGGGGGGGGGGGGGGGGTTATTCTGTATGATTTCATCTAGTGGACCTGGCTCTGCCGGGGAGACTCGGACTAAGGCTCACCAAAAATCAGACCGAGCCAGGCTCACCCGGACTAAAACTCACCAAAAGTAGACCCAGTCGGACTCAGACTCACTATAATCACACAGGCAGGCTCATTCGCACACACGGGCTCACCACTCACACTCTCTCGGGCTCACTCGCACTCGCAGATTCACTCAGAGTCGCGGAATCACGGCATCAGACCTACCCAAACTCATGGAATGGCGCACTCAGACTCACAGATCTATAATTCACCAAGGCTAAAAATAAACTGCTCATTGAAAGGATTTTCTACGTGGGCTGACTGTACAGATGTACTTGCCTCAGAATCTCAGTTTATACTGGGTAGCCATGCTCTGAAAAAAATATTTAAAAAAATGATACAGTATACGGTTATGGACCCAGTGGAGTTCAGTCATGAGTTCTTTTCCGCCATCAAGATAAGTTTATGCGTTATCTGGTTAACGAGAAATCGTTAGATAAAGTAATTTTTAATTTTTGAATTAGGGGTGGGAATTTTATGGGGAAGCTGTTATTGCGTGCGAAAACATCCTATTCAGTTGTTTTCAGTAGGCTATGTCCTGCGTAATTATTTCTCCCCCTCGCTTTGCGTAATAGCGCGCGAAATACGAAAAGCGTCGCGTGATTACGTGTCGTACGCCTAGTGTTCACTCTGCGCACGCCAGGACGCCAGCGGTACCCAAAGTGATTTGGAGGAACCATCTCCAAAAAAGTCAGCCACTTGTTTAATCAATATTCAATAATTATCCCGCTAATTACTACAGAAAAATTAACCTGCTCGCGGAAGAGGACTGGTGACAGAACACGGCAGGTCTCAGACGTATAGCGTGCAGGTTTTTAACCACTAAGTGGCTGACGTTAGCTAGGACATCCTATATATGCGCGGTGCCCGGTGCAACAGACACCTTGTGTAAAGGAGTGGGTGTGCGGAGGATAGTTCACGATAGCACCCGCACATGCACGCAAAGTACCTCGAGCGGCTTGCCAGTCGCGCGGCAATTTTGCGTGGAACGACAGAAAGTTGAGCTAGTTGGAAAATATTCATTATGCAAAAAAAGTTGATAGTCGGCGTTCGTGTTGTCCACTTCTCTACTCTTGTGTCCTGTCTGCACGCCTCACCTCTTTTTTCCCATAATGAATGTTGCGTGCATTTGCGGGCTTATTTCACGCTAGCAAAAAAACTTTTATGTAGCACGCATTGAGCAACAGAAAGTTGTATCGGGAGTTTTTCATGTCGCTCTACAATTCGCTCGTTGACACTTTTAATCTAATTATAACATTCGAGAAGTTGATTAATTAATTAATACTAATTATATAATTAGGCGGAATGAAAAGCATAATTTGAGTATCTCCAAGCGACGGCAAACAACATTACCTTGGTTCTGTTCAGCTACGTCACATTCGCATATTTTTAGACTCTGGCTAAAGTTAGCTGGGACAGCCTGGATTCCAGCGGCGACAAGACATTGATGTGGCGGGAGACTTCTGTGCTATGATTGCGGGCCAAGCAACTTGCACAGATTCGCCTACATAGAACCATATTCAGACTCACGAGATTCACGCATGGATCTGCCTTTCACGACGCAAGAGCTTGACGCGGCGCTCGACCTATGTATGTAATCGGTCGTCGTCGCCCTGTCCGGATGAGATATCTGACCGTATACTATATCACCTTGGTGAACGGGCACGAAGTGTGTTCCGTAATATTCTCACGTGGTGGTGACGTTGAAGAACACAGTAGCAATGCTGTGAAAGACAAAACTAACTTTTATTGGGCGAACCTGTGCCCACAAAAATAGGCTCCACTTATAGCACGATAGCGGCGAACACGGTCGGTCATCGTCGAAAATCTGATCAACGGGTCAAGCGCGTCGGCTTTTATACATCAATCGTCGAATGTTCCAGACTAATCGCTGGGACCCGCGTGTCTTCCACAAAGTTCTACAGCATTCGCGTCGCGCATGCATGCAATCAGATTACACAAGTTTCGTTGACAGACAGCGGATGGAACCATCGATAACATTCCAGAAACTTCCTATACATGCAGGCGCGTGCTGTGCTGCGTGATAACATTTATTAAGCGCTGAAACGTGGTCACCCGAGAAAGATAAACATGTAGTACATGTGTCAATATCCCTCTCTTAACAAGCATCGACCCGATGCTGCAAACAAACGAAAGTAATAAACAACCACACCCGTAGCAAAGAAACAACAAACTAAGGAAGTTCGTCAGCGTGCGTAAAAGGGCTTAAGACGCAATACGTGGACCACTTCAAATCGTGCGCGGCGCCGCTGTGAATGCGGAATGCCGTCTGGCACGACCTCATAGTCTAGTGCGCCAATACGTCGGATGACCTTGTAGGGTCCGAAATAGCGTCTCAACAGTTTCTCACTGAATCCTCGTCGGCGTATCGGGGTCCGAACCCAAACACGGTCACCGGGCTGGTACTCGACGTAGCGTCGTCGTAGGTTGTAGTGTCGGCTGTCGGTACGCTGCTGGTTCTTGATCCGTAGGCGGGCGAACTGTCGGGCTTCTTCGGCGCGCTGGAGATAGGTAGCGACGTCAACATTCTCTTCGTCAATGACGTGCGGCAGCATGGCGACGACCGTAGTCGTCGGGTTCCTGCCGTAAACCAACTTGAACGGCGTGATCTGTGTTGTTTCTTGCACCGCCGTGTTGTAAGCGAAGGTTACATACGGCAGGACCGCGTCCCACGTCTTGTGCTCGACGTCGACGTACATTGCTAGCATGTCGGCGAGGGTCTTGTCCAGGCGCTCCGTGAGACCATTCGTTTGCGGATGGTAGGCAGTTGTCCTCCTGTGGCTTGTCTGGCTGTATTGCAGAATGGCTTGGGTGAGCTCTGCTGTAAAAGCCGTTCCTCTGTCGGTGATGAGGACTTCTGGGACACCATGTCGCAGCAGGATGTTCTCGACGAAAAATTTCGCCACTTCGGCTGCGCTGCCTTTTGGTAGAGCTTTAGTTTCAGCGAAGCGGGTGAGATAGTCCGTCGCCACGACGATTCACTTATTCCCGGATGTTGACGTCGCAAACTGTCCCAACAAATCCACCCCAATCTGCTGGAATGGTCGGCGAGGAGGTTCGATCGGCGGTAGTAATCCTGCTGGCCCTGTCCGTGGTGTCTTGCGTCGCTGACAGTCTCGGCATGTCTTGAAGTAACGGGCGACGTCGGCGTCCAGACGTGGCCAGTAATACCTTTCCTGTATGCTCGACAGCGTCCGGGAGAATCCGAGCTGCCCAGCGGTTGGATCGTCGTGTAGGGCGTGCAGTCCTTCTGGAGGCAGCACTGATGGTACAACAAGAAGGTAGCTGGCGCGGACTGGTGAGAAGTTTTTCTTCACGAGCAGGTTGTTTTGTAGCGTGAACGAAGACAACCCGCGCTTAAATGCCCTAGGGACAACGTCGGTATTCCCTTCCAAATACTAGACGAGGCCTTTTAGCTCCGGGTCTGCTCGTTGCTGTTTAGTGAAGTCTTCCGCGTTTATTATTCCAAGGAAGGCGTCGTCGTCCTCGTCGTCTTGCGGCGGGGGATTGATGGGGGCTGTTGGAATCGCACCGCTGGCACGAGTTGTTGGGGTCTCGGTGCTGACGCCCGTTATTGCCAATGGGTCGCAAGCCCCAAGGGTAGCGTTGGCCTGGCGGCCTGGGGCACTGGAAGCATCCGAAGGTCCCGGCAAAGCATGAGAAGACTGGTAACAGAACAACTTGTTTATTCTAACATAGCAAAAGAGCGGCCGGTCAGTTCGACCGAAGTGGAGAGACGGGAGAGCACGTAACTCAACAGTACAAATCGGAGCCTCTCTCCTGGCGTCCGGGGGCAGCTGCTCTTATACCCTCGGCGTCGCGGTCCAAAAGAGAAGGTCACGGGATGAAGGTCACGGGATGAAGGTCACGGGACGGCGGAGCATGACCCCACGACGGCGCGAACTGTCGGGCCGAGAGACCTGCTGAACCGAGTGTAGTGACGCATCGCCAACCGCCCACACGACGGCGCGAACGGTTGAGCCGAGAGACCTCCAGGCTCCTCATTCGGGGAACTCCGCTCCCCGGCTGCCGCGCTTTGACAAGCGAGGGCACACACACACACACGCACACACGAAGACACGTGGCACTGAAACACGCCTGGACACGCTTGGCGGGTAGGCGTTTCGGCGGCGTCGAACGGGCCAAAATGTCCGCCGCTTTGAACAAAGCCCCGGCGTCCGTTGCATCCGCGCCGGCATTACCGCGCGTTGTAGGCGAAACGTAACAGACCGCCCCGCCGGGGGAAGGAGATCCCGATGGTCAGGGGACTGCATCCGCTGTCCGGAGGGATGTCGCTCGATGATGCTCATAACCGAAGTCGGGCGTCCTTTGGCGTTTCTTGAGCGCAGCGCACAGAGAAGGCCTCGTTCTCACGTTCAGGTTCACACAGGACACTGCAAAGTGACTTCGGGAGAGTTGACATTTTTGTTCTCGTTTCCGGCAAGCGTTAGAACTACGCCGAAAGTCAACCGCTCAGTCAGCAAGCACGGCACAACCCTCACTAAGCCCTGCCAGGCTCTTTCCCCTTTTATGCTGCTGCCTAGTTCCTTACAGTAGTTTGGCAGCACTCAGAACGCGTCCACAAATCGGAAAAATTGCACTAAAAAGCACATCATCACTTTGAAACACTACACAAAAGCAATAAGTTAAAAATCCTGCCTCAGGAAGAAAAACATCAGTAACAAGCAATTTTGAGGCTGATTCCCACGTTAGGGGCTTCGACTTAAGCCATCGGCGTTACCGTTGAGACTCCCCTTTTTGTAACGCACCTCAAAGGAATATTGTTGCAAAGCGAGACTCCAGCGCAGGAGGCGGCCATTTTTGGGAGAGATGGTCTGCAGCCATTGGAGAGGGCAGTGATCCGTCTCAATGATAAACCTCGAGCCGGCTAGGTAACATGACAATTTCTGAACGGCCCACACGATACACGCACACTCTTTCTCGGTGGCGCTATACGCCTGCTCACGACTGGTCAGCTTACGACTAGCATACAGGACGGGGTGTTCTACTTCTCCATTTTCCCGTTGGCACAGTACAACGCCCATGCCTCGCTCACTAGCATCACACTGAACAACGAACCCTTTTGTGTAGTCGGGCGATCGTAGCACAGGCTGGCTTGTTAGGGCGCTCTTTAGGGCGCTAAAAGCTCTTTCCTTCGTCTCATCCCAGACGACTGTTTGCGGCTCTGTCTTTCTTAGAGCATCCGTCAAGGGAGCCGCGATATCAGAGTACCTGGGGATGTACCTCTGATAGTAGCCGGCGACACCCAAGAACGACCGAATATCGGTCTTCGTACGCGGTTGCGGGAAGTCTCGCACAGCGGCCACCTTTATTTCAGAGGGGCGGCGTCGACCCCGACCAATCACGTGTCCGAGGTAGACAACCTCGGCCTGTGCTAACTGGCACTTGGGAGCTTTGACTGTCAAGCCCGCATCGCGCAGGCGGGTTAGCACTGCCCGCAAGTGCGCCATATGCTCAGGCCAGGATGCGGAGAATATCGCTACGTCGTCTAGATACGGTAAAGCGAATTCTTGCTGTCCCCGCAACACTTTATCCATGAGGCTTGAAAAGCAGTATGGCGCGTTCTTCAAACCAAAACTCAAAACTTTAGGACGGAATGTCCCCATTGGTGAAATGAACGCCGCATACCTACTAGCCTCTTCTGTAAAACCTGCCAATAACCCCTGACAAGATCTAGGGTGGAAATAAACTGAGCGCTACTCACTCTCTCAAGGCGCTCCTCGATGTTAGGGATCGGATAAATTTGATCCTTAGTGATGGAATTAAGCCTGCGGTAGTCGACGCAAGGACGAGGTTCCTTGCCCGGTACCTCAACTAAAATCAAAGGGGAGGTATAATCACTCTTACCCGCTTCAATAACACCGAGCTGTAGCATTTTCGTTACCTCAGCCTCCATAATATCGCTCTGGCGGGGTGACACCCGGTACGCCTTGGATCGTACTGGCTCTGGGGAGGTAAGTTCTATGTCATGAGTAAGGACAGAAGTCCTACCAGGCCTCTCAGAGAACAGACCTTGAAACTCTTGTAAGAGCTGGTGTAGTTCGGTTTTCTGCTCAGGCGACAGCGATGCTTTACTTATTAAGTCACTAATGACTTGATCGGTGTCTTTCCTGTTTGTCACTGAGCCTAGTCCCGGAAGCTCGACCGGAAGCTCTTCTAACTTTCCCGCATCGGGAATTTCCTCTCCAGTATCTGGTGCCTTTAACGCTACAGGCTCAATTTTATCCCGTTCGGGCGTGCCCTGAATACCAGCTTGCTGCGCCTCTGACCCTTTTTCATCGTTCAACAACGTCGGCCCCGCAACTACCGCCTTTGCAGCGAGCTCCCGAACCTTCGATCTGGTTAAGGCCTGAACGCTAGCCTCACCAAACAAAAGCCCCTTCTCGCGCAGGAGGTGATCGGACCTGTTTGAAAATAAGTACGGGTACTGGGGGGGCAGCATAGATGACACTGCGGCCTCCGTCTCAAGTGCTCCGAAAGGTCCTTCAATAAGCACTTTTGCTACGGGCAGACACACGCTATGAGCTTCCACTGCTTGCTTGATCCATGCGCACTCGCCCGTGAACATATCGGGTTCTACGTAAGAGGGGTGAACTACATCCATTGTAGCTGCGGAATCGCGAAGCACTCGGCACTCTTTCCCGTTCACGAGGAGGTCTCGCATGTAAGGCTCGAGAAGCTTCATGTTCTCGTCAGTGCTGCATATAGACAAAAACACGACTTTTGGTTTTGTTTCTGGGCACTGCGCCGAAAAGTGTCCCGGCTTCTGGCACGTATAACACACGCGCACTTGCCTCATCTCGAACCGCTTTCTGCGTTCGGCTTCGGCTGCCGCCGTCTCCTCACGTTCGGTCGGACACTGCGCCGAAAAGTGACCCGGCTTCTGGCACGTATAACACACGCGCGCTTGCCTCGTCTCGAACCGCTTTCTCATGGACGTGAACTTCGGCCTCTCAAACTTAGAGCCAAATTCACCCTTTTGACCGTCCTTAGCTCCGCGAGCCCGACGCGTCACAAACTCCTCGGCTAACTCAGCGGCTCTAGCCACCGTACTAACGTCTGGCCTATCCAAGACCCAGTACCGCACGTTCTCAGGTAACCGACTATAAAACTGTTCTAGCCCGAAACACTGCAGAACTTTCTCGTGGTCACCAAACGCTTTCTCTTCTTTGAGCCACTCCTGCATGTTTGACATAAGCCTATACGCAAACTCTGTATATGACTCACTTCTGCCTTTCTCATTTTCCCGAAACTTCCGACGGAACGCCTCCGCTGACAGCCGGTACTTTTTTAGCAGACTCGATTTCACTTTGTCGAAATCCTCTGCCTCCTCTCTCTCCAAGCGAGCGACTACGTCGGCCGCCTCGCCGGGTAGCAAAGTGAGCAAGCGCTGTGGCCACGTTTCCCGAGAGAACCCCTGCTTCTCGCACGTTCGCTCAAAGTTAACCAGGAACAAACCAATGTCCTCTCCAAGCTTAAACGGCCGCATCAGGTCACTCATTTTGAACAATACTCGTTCTCCTGCACCGTGTGCCTGACTTCCATTACGAGCGCGTTCCATCTCTAACTCGAGACGCTTCATTTCCAAAGCGTGTTCACGCTCTTCTTTTTCTTTCTGTTCTATAAGTTCGCGCTCATGTCTTTTTGCCCGCTCCTCAATGGTCTCAAGGCAATCCGACAGCTCGTCATCCTCAGCTTCTAACTCAAGAATAGCCCTTAGCAGTTCTGGTTTTCTGAGTTTGTCTGAGACATCCAGACCCAACTCTCTTGCAAGCTCCAGCAATATCGGTTTGCGCAACGACTTCAAATCCATGGCTGCTCTGAATGCCGCTTTCTCTACTGCCTACTATTGTCTTGCCGCAAACTAACCCGGCAGCAACGACAACCACAATTACCAGCTCTGTTTCTAACACTAACAAAAGCCTGGCAAAACTCAGAAGAAGAAAGTCCCGCACTCACCAAACCTCGCAGCCAAGACTTCAGCGCAGTCGTTCCGCTGCAGGCAACCAGTCATCACACAGGGCTCGTTGCACTGCTCCCGGATGGTCGTTGTGCTGCTCAGCATACAGTCAACCGCATCTCTTCGCTGCTGGCCTCCGTTGTCGCGATCTCACCGCTGGCAACCAGATGTTGGAATCGCACCGCTGGCACGAGTTGTTGGGGTCTCGGTGCTGACGCCCGTTATTGCCAATGGGTCGCAAGCCCCAAGGGTAGCGTTGGCCTGGCGGCCTGGGGCACTGGAAGCATCCGAAGGTCCCGGCAAAGCATGAGAAGACTGGTAACAGAACAACTTGTTTATTCTAACATAGCAAAAGAGCGGCCGGTCAGTTCGACCGAAGTGGAGAGACGGGAGAGCACGTAACTCAACAGTACAAATCGGAGCCTCTCTCCTGGCGTCCGGGGGCAGCTGCTCTTATACCCTCGGCGTCGCGGTCCAAAAGAGAAGGTCACGGGATGAAGGTCACGGGATGAAGGTCACGGGACGGCGGAGCATGACCCCACGACGGCGCGAACTGTCGGGCCGAGAGACCTGCTGAACCGAGTGTAGTGACGCATCGCCAACCGCCCACACGACGGCGCGAACGGTTGAGCCGAGAGACCTCCAGGCTCCTCATTCGGGGAACTCCGCTCCCCGGCTGCCGCGCTTTGACAAGCGAGGGCACACACACACACACGCACACACGAAGACACGTGGCACTGAAACACGCCTGGACACGCTTGGCGGGTAGGCGTTTCGGCGGCGTCGAACGGGCCAAAATGTCCGCCGCTTTGAACAAAGCCCCGGCGTCCGTTGCATCCGCGCCGGCATTACCGCGCGTTGTAGGCGAAACGTAACAGGGCGCGTGACAAGCAGTCGGCGTCAGAGTGTTTTCTTCCGGACTTGTATATTACTGTGGCGTCATATTCTTGCAGTCTGAGGCTCCACCGCGCCAGCCGTCCTGAATGGTCCTTTAAGTTAGCTAGCCAACACAACGCGTGATGGTCGCTGACAACTTTGAATGGCCTGCCATAGAGGTTAGGGCGGAATTTTGCTGTGGCCCAAACGATGGCGAGGCATTCCTTTTCAGTCGTAGAATAATTGACTTCCGCTTTTGACAGCGACCGGCTAGCATAAGATATCACCCGTTCAAGTCCGTCTTTCCTCTGGACTAGGACGGCACCGAGGCCTAGGCTACTGGCGTCAATGTGGATTTCGGTATCGGCGTCCTCGTCGAAGTGTGCAAGTACCGGCGGTGACTGCATGCGTCGTTTGAGTTCTTGAAATGCGTCGGCCTGCGGCGTTTCCCACTTGAACTCAACATCACATTTGGTTAGATGTGTTAGCGGCTCCGCGATGCGTGAATAGTCCGCGACAAAGCCCCTATAGTAGGCACACATACCAAGGAATCTGCGCACTGCCTTCTTGTCGATTGGCTGCGGGAACTTTGCTATGGCAGCTGTCTTCTGCGGGTCGGGGCGTACTCCAGATTTGCTGATGACGTGGCCTAGGAACAGAAGCTCAACGTAAGCGAAGCGGCACTTTTCCGGCTTCAGAGTGAGCCCTGATGACTTGATGGCCTCTAATAATGTCGCAAGCCGCCTAAGGTGATCGTCAAAATTTCCGGCGAAGACAATGACGTCATTCAAGTAAACAAGACACGTCTGCTACTTCAATGCTGCTAACACCGTGTCCATGACGCGCTGAAACGTTGCAGGCGCCGAGCACAGTCCGACTGACATGACCTTGAACTCGTAGAGGCCGTCTGGCGTGATGAAGGCGGTCTTTTCGCAATCTCTCTCGTCGACTTCTATTTGCCAGTAGCCAGACTTGAGGTCCATCGACGAGAAGTATTTAGCGTTGCAGAGCCGATCCAATGCGTCGTCTGTCTGTGGAAGGGGTACACATACTTCTTCGTGATCTTGTTCAGTCGACGATAATCGACACAGAAGCGTAGGGTTCCCTCCTTTTTTTCACCAGGACTACAGGAGATACCCACGGGCTTTTCGACGGCTGGATGATGTCGTGGCGCAGCATTTCGTCGACTTGTTGCCTAATAGCTTCACGTTCTCGCGTCGAAACTCGGTAAGGGCTCCGGCGGAGTGGTCGAGCGCACTCTTCGGTTATTATGCGATGCTTTGCAACTGGTGTTCGTCGAATCCCCGATCACGTCGAAAAGCAGTCTTTGTATCGTCGGAGAAGACTTCTGATCTGTTGTTGCTTACTCATAGGAAGACTTAGATTTACGTCGAAGTCTGGTTCGGGGACTATGCTCATCGGGGTAGATGCGGCAGAATCCGAGAGGACAAAGGCATTGCTCGTTTCCACAATTTCCTCAATGTACGCGATTGTCGTGCCCTTGTTGATGTGCTTGAACTCTTGGCTGAAGTTGGTAGCATAACTTCCGCTTTCCCTCCGTGGAGTCGAGCGATACCTCTTGGATGGATGGATGGATGGATGGATACAGCTTTCTTGTACGTCCGGCAAGGTTTAACGCGCTCCGGGCTCATTGATTCATTGATTACGAGAAAGCGTTTGATTCAGTCGAAACCTCAGCATTCATGGAGGCATTGCGGAATCAGGGTGTAGACGAGCCGTATGTAAAAATACTGAAAGATATATATAGCGGCTCTACAGCCACCGTAGTCCTCCATAAAGAAAGCAACAAAATCCCAATAAAGAAAGGCGTCAGGCAGGGAGATACGATCTCTCCGATGCTATTCACAGCGTGTTTACAGGAGGCATTCAGAGACCTGGATTGGGAAGAATTGGGGATAAGAGTTAATGGAGAATACCTTAGTAACTTGCGATTCCCTGATGATATTGCCTTGCTTAGTAACTCAGGGGACCAACTGCAATGCATGCTCACTGACCTGGAGAGGCAAAGCCGAAGGGTGGGTCTAAAAATTAATCTGCAAAAAACTAAAGTAATGTTTAACAGTCTCGGAAGGGAACAGCAGTTTACAATAGGTAGTGAGGCTCTGGAAGTGGTAAGGGAATACATCTACTTAGGACAGGTAGTGACTGCGGATCCGGATCATGAGACTGAAATAATCACAAGAATAAGAATGGGCTGGGGTGCGTTTGGCAGGCATTCTCAGATCATGAACAGCAGGTTGCCATTATCCCTCAAGAGAAAAGTTTATAACAGCTGTGTCTTACCAGTACTCACGTACGGGGCAGAAACCTGGAGGATTACGAAAAGAGTTCTACTTAAATTGAGGACGACGCAACGAGCTATGGAAAGAAGAATGGTAGGTGTAACGTTAAGGGATAAGAAAAGAGCAGATTGGGTGAGGGAACAAACGCGTGTTAATGATATCTTAGTTGAAATCAAGAAAAAGAAATGGGCATGGGCAGGACACGTAATGAGGAGGGAAGATAACCGATGGTCATTAAGAGTTACGGAATGGATTCCAAGGGAAGGGAAGCGTAGCAGAGGGCGGCAGAAAGTTAGGTGGGCGGATGAGATTAAGAAGTTTGCAGGGACAACATGGCCACAATTAGTACATGACCGGGGTAGTTGGAGAAGTATAAGAGAGGCCTTTGCCCTGCAGTGGGCGTAACTAGGCTGATGATGATGATGATGGGCTCAGGTCTCCCACGGGGGAACGTCAAGGCCCTGCCTCAACGCCGCACCGCGGGCTTGCTGGACTGCCCACGTCTGGATACCGAGGTCTGAGCTGCGCAGAGCGCCGGCCCACCTCGACGACAGGGTCTCCGGAGTAACTGCCATCCCTTCTATAACTACATTGCACTCCCACAGCATGTGTTTGAGTGTTGCTGTTCCTTCCTGGCACAATTTGCACGTGTCGTCCTGATGCTTATCTGGGAAGATACGTTTCAGACGGAATGGATTAGGGAAGGTGTTCGTCTGGAGTTGTCTCCAGGCGACGGCCTGCCTCTTGTTCAATTTGGGACTCGGTGGTGGGTATATCCTTCTGGCGTTCAAATATGCACTGATTATGTCGTTGTATCTGGTGAGCCTGTCCCGTTCTGCTCGAGAAGCGTTCGCTATCGTGCGAGAGGCGTTGCCCTGTTCGGCGCAGCGGGTCATGTCTCGCGCCGTCCGGTGCACCGTCTCGTTTAGGTTCGGGAGCGCGTCGCCTTCCGTGGTGACGTGCGCGGGGAACCATATGATCCTCGAGCTCGTGGTTTTGGATCTGCCCGCTTTGGCCAGAGTGGACAGGGCTTCCTTGGAAATTCGACCTTTGGCGTAATTATTTACTGCCGTTTGCGAGTCACTTAGTACGACTTCGCATTCCTGTTCTATGAGGGCCAGCGCAATCGCTACTTCCTCCGCTATTTCCGGGTGTTTGATGTGTACACTACATGTGGTTCTGATTTTGGACTCTGCGTCTATGACTAGGGCGGTGTATTTTTGGCGTCGACAAAGCGCACGTTTCTCTCCCTGCCGAATGAACGGAGCAGAGCCTCGGCTCTTGCCTTTCTTCTACCTCGGTTGTAATCGGGGTGCACGTTTCTTGGGATGGTTGCCACCGTAATGGCGGCTCTGATTTTGTTGGGGATTTGCATTTTCTGGCCGTGCTGGTTGTGGTACGTTATGCCCAGCGTGTTCATAATGTACCTTCCCGTCGTGGTGGTTGACAGGCGTTCGAGCTGCGAGATGCGTTGTGCTTTGGCTATTTCTTCTAGGGTGTTGTATATGCCCAGCTGAACCAGGAGCTCGGTGCTCGTCGGATCCGGGAGGCCGAGGGCTATCTTGTACGTTTTCCTTATGAGCGTGTTGATCTTGTTCTTTTCCGCGACGTACCAGTTTGGTAGGCGGCTACGTAGGCGATGTGGCTGAGAACGAATCAGTGGATCAGTCGAATGACGTTTTCTTCCTTCATGCCCGCGTGTCTATTGGTTATTCTCTTTACGAGTCTCGTGGCGCTGGTGACTTTGCCTTCGATATTCCTCACGGTTTCGCCGTTAGCTCCGTTGGCCTCAATGATCATTCCGAGGATTTTGATCTTGTTTACTTTAGGGATTGCGTTTCCGTCTTGGGTGTACAGGCTGATTTCCTCGTACTCCCGGGGTCCTGTGTAGCTCTTTGGTGGCATGCCTCTGCGCGTGGGCCGGTAAAGGAGTAGTTCGGACTTGCTCGGGCAGCATTTGAGGTCCGTTCCTTGGAGGTACTCTTCGACTTTGTGAATGGCCGTTTGTAGTGCGTGTTCAATTTGGCCGTCACTGCCGCGGTCCGCCCAAATTGTTATATCGTCTGCGTATATAGCGTGGTGGATTCCTTCGATTTCCCGTAGTTTGCTGGGGAGACCCAGCATGACTAAGTTGAAAAGGAGAGGAGATATGACTGAGCCCTGGGGGGTACCTGCACTTCCCTGGGTTCGTTCCTCGGACTCGAGGTCGCCAACCGTCAGGGTGGCTTTGCAATCGTTCAGAAAGTCCCTCACGTAGTTGTAGGCCCTTTCTCCCAGGTTCAGATGAGACACTTGTTTAAGGATCGACTCGTGAGAGACATTGTCGAATGCTTTCCCCAGGTGTAGTCTTGTCCTGTCGTCAAGGATCTGGTTCTTCAGTTGTAACATGACGTCCTGCGTGGACAGGCGGGATCGGAAGCCTATCATGGTGGGGGGGTAGGCTTCCGTCTCTTCTAGATGGCTGTTGATACGGTTCAGGAAGGCGTGTTCCAAGACCTTACCCACGCACGACGTGAGAGAGATTGGGCGTAGGTTCTCCAAACTCAACGGCTTTCCGTGCTTGAGTATGAGGATAGCCTTGGACCTCTTGCACTGCTCGATCCCTCTTGCGATCCCTCTTACGACGCAAATTTCACGGTCGAGCAGTAGATATTGGTCGCCCTGGATGACGCCTTCTACGTCAGCGGGTGTTTCGGTGCCGACGGAAATAATAATGCTGGAGCGCGGCGGTATGCTCACTTGATCTTCGAGCCCACTCAAGGCGTGGTGACTACGAGAGCGCTCCGGCGGTATCGTTTGATCTTCCGACAGCGTTATCGATTTTGACCTAAGGTCTATGATTGCGCCGTGTTGGTTCAGGAAGTCCATGCCGAGAATGACGTTTCATGAACACTGTTGGAGGATAACGAAGGTGGCAGGGTAAGTCCGGTCATGAACGGTAATTCTTGCCGTGCAGATTCCAGTCGGCGTAATGAGGTGTCCTCAAGCGGTTCGAATTTGAGGGCCTTCCCGTGCAGTTTTAACTTTCTTCAACTGGGCGGCGATGTGTCCACTCATTACGGAGTAATCGGCCCCTGTGTCCACTAAGGCGGTAACTGCGTGACCGTCGAGAAGCACGTCGAGGTCGGTGGTTCTTTGTCTGACGTTGCAGTTAGGTCTTGGCGTCGGATCACGGCTGCGTCGTGTTGAACTGAAGCTGGAACGTCGCGTCGTCAAGTCGTCTTTCGTCGGTGTAGTCTTGGCTTCCTGACTTCGTCGGGACGGCGGCGTGTCGTTATTATGTCGTCGAGATGGTCTCTCCGTCGTCTTCATCGGCGGCGGAGGATCTTCGTCAGTTCGACGAACAGCAACCGCACCTCCATCGGTTGTTGCTTTTAGTTTTCCAGATATGGGCTCGCAGAGCGGCCCCGGGCTGGGCCGGCGTATGGTCGGCGCCGCGACGACAGGTAGCGGCCTGGTGACGGCGAACGGGACGGTCGTCGAGGGCTCCACTGAGTGGCGGCGAGGTAGTCGGCGATATCGCGAGGTCGTTCGCCAATCTGTGGTCGCGGCGCGTTAACGGCGAACCCTCGAAGTCCCATCTCCCGGTATGGGCATCGGCGGTAGATGTGCCCGGCGTCTCCGCAGTGATAGCAAAGCGGACGGTGGTCGGGGGCGCGCCAAACGTCAGTCTTCCTTGGACTGCCGCGTGGGGTGACGGGTTGGCGTGCTGGCGGCGGGGGTGGTGGTGGACGACGGAACTGTGTCGTCACTGGGCCCTGCCGTGGGCGCGGAGGGGGAACGGGATGGCGGGCTACAGCGGCGTATGTCATCGCTTGCGGCTGAGGCTGCGGCGATTCAGGGGCTACTCGGAGTTGTTGTTGGAGCCCCTCAGTACGGCGTCGGCAATCGAAGCCACTTGAGGCTGTGATGACGGAACAGCTTCTGCAGCTCCTACCGCACGACCGCTCGGATAGTCTCGCGCAGGTCGTCGGTGGCCAGTGACTGAACTCCGGCGTAGCTTGTCGAGTTCGTGCGGCGGTTGAATTGCCGGTTCCGCATTTCCAGTGTCTTCCCGATGGATGTGGCCTCGCGAAGAAACTCGTCGACAGTCTTTGGTGGGCTTCGTATCATTCCGGCGAAAAGTTTCTCCTTTACACCACGCATCAGTAGGCGGACTTTCTTCTCCTCGGACATTTCCGGGTCGGCGTGGCGGAATAGGCGGCTCATCTCTTCTGTAAAGATCGTGGTGGTCTCATTAGGCAGCTGCACTTGAGTTTCTAGTAGTGCTTAGGCTCGTTCTCGGCGTAGGACGCTTGTGAATTCCTGCAGGAAGCCGCTTCGGAACAGGTCCCATGTCGTTAAGGCGGCTTCTCGGTTCTCGAACCATGTTCTGGCGGCGTCTTCCAATGCGAAAAAGACATATCGAAGTTTGTCGTCGTTGTTCCAGCTGTTAAAAGTAGCGACCCTCTCGTATGTCTCAAGCCAGGTTTCCGGGTCCTCGAATGTTGAACCGCGGAACGTCGGAGACTCCCTGGGCTGCTGCAGCACGATGGGGGACGCTGGGGCTGCCATTGGGGTTGACTGGGCGACGATCTTCCTGGTCGTATTAGGCAAAAGTCCGTGCTCCGGGGGCAGTCCTTGCAGCCTGCGGCTACCTCGCTGGTTCTTGGCGACGTTGGTGGTGTCTCCCGCGTGCGGGCTTGGGTCACGGCTTTGTGGTGGCGTCCGGTTCATGAACGCAAAGCACCTCCACCAGATGTCACGTGGTGGTGACGTTGAAGAACACAGTAGCAATACTGCAAAGACAAAACTAACTTTTATTGGGCGAACCTGTGCCCACAAAAACAGGCTACACTTATAGCACAACGATAGCGGCGAACACGGTTTGCGATCGTCGAAAATCTGATCAACGGGTCAAGCGCGTCGGCTTTTATACATCAGTCGTCGAATGTTCCAGACTAATCGCTGGGACCCGCGTGTCTTCCAGAAAGTTCTACAGTATTCGCGTCGGGCATACATGCAATCGGATTACACAAGTTTCGGTGACAGACAGCAAATGGAACCATCGATAACATTCCAGAAACTTCCTATACAGGCAGGCATGTCCTGCGCTGCGTGATAACATTCGTTAAACGGTGAAACGTGGTCACCCGAGAAAGATAAACATGTACACGTGTTAATATCTATAATGAGTCCGTCAGGACGGCAAGGTTCCTCAAGATTGGAAGATCAGGCCGCCTGGTGCCGCTTCTTAAGCCTGGAAAGTCTCCCTTGGAGATTATTTCATACCGACCAATTGCGCTGGCAAGTTGCGTTGGGAAGGTAATTGAGCGAATGATCCTAGCCAGACTTGAGTGGTACCTCGAACACTACAATATCAACCCAGACGCCATGGCTGGCTCTCGACGTCACCAATGTTCTATCGACAGCGTTATCGATCTGGTAGCCTATGTTTAACATCAGAATATGTGTAAAAGACTATCTGTCGCAGTGACCTTAGATATAAAGGGAGCCTATGACAACGTTCTTCATGACGCCATACATGAGGTATTGGAATCGGTGGGCCTAGGCGGTCAGTTATATCGTTGAACACGCAGTTATTTACATAGGGGGACTCTATTTGTTAACACTGAAGCTGGCCCAACCTCGCAATATTACACGCACCATGGAGTTCCGCAAGGCGGTGTCTTGAGTCCCATTCTCTTCGACTTTGTACTCGTTGGTCTCGTGGAACGATTGCCGAACACGGTCAAAGTATCAATGTATGCCCACGACATCTGCGTCTGGGCATCTGGTGTGACACGGCCGCAGGTACGCGCAAGGCTTCAAAAAGCTGCAACGTTAACATCAACGTACCTAAATGAACAAGGCCTCAATATCTCGTCAGAAAAATGCGCATTTGTCGCGTTTAGCCGAAAGACAATGAGATCATACGATGTCTCTATCCACGGTCAAAGCATACCTTATGTCAGAACTAACCGATTCTTAGGCGTAATAACCGATCGTGACCTCTGCTGGAGTCATCATGTGGCCTACCTAAAGAAGCGCCTGACGGATGTTTCTAATGTGTTCAAGTTTCTTGGAGGAAAAGCCTGGGGTACGTCAGTACATGCAATGATGCAACTGTACAGGGCGCTCTTTCTTGGATATTTGCGATACAGCTTGCCTGTGCTGACTAACACCTGCAGAACTAATATCCGTACACTCGAAAGCGTCCAGGCCCGGGCACTTAGAGTGTGTCTCGGTGGGCCGCGATTCACGTCAACAGCTGAAACAATTGCAATTGCACACGACTTCCCAGCCAAGACCCATATAGTCATGGAAGCGCTCAGAGCAAACGTAAGACACCTTGCTCGAGCCCCTGCCCATCATCTAGCCTCACTGCCAGAGGACTGACCACGTGCCTCCTTTTGTGAGGCCATCCTGTCCTATCGCGCATACCTTCCATCAGGTCATACAGCTCCAGCGAGAGTTCCGTTTCCCCCATGGTCCTTGGCTCAAGCAAAAGTTCGGCTAATGGTACCAGGAATACGAACAAAAGCACAACTCTTGTCTTCAGCGCTCAAGCAGCTTTCACTGCTCTCGCTGTACGAGACATACAACGAGCATCATCATCTATATACTGACGCTTCAACTACGGTGAATGGGTCTGCAGGATCGGTGATCTTTCCTGCAAAAACCTCCACCGTAAAAATTTGAATATCTCACCAGACTACATCGACTGCCGCGGAACTCGCTGCTATTCGTTGTGCACTTCGCGCAATTTCTGATGAACTGCCAAAGAAATGGAGCGTGTTCAGTGACTCCAAGGTTGCTCTTCATTGTTTTGTTTCTGCCTTACGCCGCGGACCCCACGAACAGCTAGTTCTAGAAATCAGACTGCTGCTTCACCACCTCGTCGAGCAAGGACACGACATCACGTTACAGTGGATTCCAAACCACTGTGGTATAATGGGCAATGAACATGCCGATGCAGCAGCACGATCTGCACATGAGGAGGGCTTGCAAGACTCCATACCATTCTCAAGAACAGACGCAGCAATAAAAATTCGTGTGCTTGCAAATGAAGCCATAAGATCTTTATGGGACACACCAAGCTTGAAGCGCACGTCTGCACCGACTGGACCTGTCCCTTCGACTTCGACCCCCATCTGGACTATTGACTTGAGACAACAGCACTTTGCCGACGGTGGCTTGGTGTCGCTTTCATAAGATCTTTTGCCTTCCGAGTCGGTATGGACGAGAGCGCGGCTTGCAGTAACTGCGGTTGCGAGGAGACTATAGAACACGTACTTTGCCACTGTACTCGATACAGCGGGCACCGGCTGTTGCTAGTCGCCGTGTTGGTACGCCTTAACGACAGACCACTTTCAGAACAGACAGTCTTGGAATGACGACATGAACTGTCGTCGCCTATAAAGTCGGTCAAGGCTTTGTTGACCTTTTTACGTGGCAGTGGCCTATTAGAAAGACTATAATGATCCCGTTCTTTTTTTTCACGCCTTCCTTATTGTCCCCGTTCTTCCTTCCGTCTTTACTTCCCTAGTGCAGGGTATCAAACCGGAGGCGTTAGCTCTGGTTAACCTTCCTGCCTTTCTCTAATTTGCATATCTCTCTCTCTCTCTCTCTCTCAGACAGGACGTTGTTTTCCATAAGCGTTTGTACCACTCATGAATCGGTGTAGGTACAGCACGCTGTAAACGAAGGCAGGTGGAGGCCGAATAGACAAGGGCACACGTAGCGCAGACGGGTCGGAACCCGAACCGAAAGTTGAACCCTAACTGGAATTTCGGCTGGCACTGAGTACTGACCCTGAACCCAAATCGTTATCCCTAAAATGTACTCCAACTGGTGCCAAAACTGAACCGGAAAGAAGGGTTGATCGTTACCGCTTGGGGGAGATAGAAAAAGAAAGAAAAAAAATACAAATTCAACGCACATTTTAGAATGTATTCGAAGCGTAGCTGAAGTACACTCTTAGCATAGTAACGTTTAATAAAGAAGCACATTCTCACAATTTTCTGCATTTACATAGTAACATTTACTCAAGTAATTTTTAATAAAGGGGCATATCCTCAATAATTTGGTGCACCTATAAATCAGGTGCACAAAAGCAGCCACAACACAACCGGTGCTCGCCACTGTCTGGTAAGCGAAGTACTCTCACCATTGGCCACCGGCAATGCATCTCGTTGCAGTGGCCACGCAGCACACCAAACATGTCCCTACTCCACGGCGTCAAGGCATCTTTTCAGCAGCTTGCGCACGTTTACGGGTCTTTTTGGTAACTGTTCCACGGGTCACGAGTGACTCAAACACAGAACACGCTTGGTAAGCGCAAGCCACCAAATTGGAGAGCGTAAAAACGTGGGTAAAGCGATGAAACAAAGCTCGACACGACATCTACAAACAGAATGCACCGGCGATACTTTTCCCGGCATGCATCTCGAGAGCTACGCAACGCAGAGGAGATATGACTGCGCTCATATTTGGCTGAAGGTGAAGCGCGTTTGATTACGCCAGGCATCTAGCGAAACTAAAAGTAATCATCAAACTACAGTTCCGTCAAAGTGTCACATAACCACATATCAAGATGCTAATATTCTATAGTTTAACGATATTCCTGCTCGTTTGTATTCGCATCTTTTCTCCCTACTCATTTGCCCGGCCGCCATTGTGGCCTCCTACCGTGAGCTCACGTTCATCTCTCTACGAGAACTTCCTGGAGCAGCTGTCGCCCGCTGTCATGTGAATGTAGCGGGCGGCGTCTTTCTCGCGTGTTAGCAAGCGGGCACAAGTGGTCCCCGTCTGGCGTTCTCTAATGAACCCAACATTTGCTGCACTTTAGGAACCACCCCTTATACGTTAAAAATACAAGAAAGAAGAGAAAAACACGGCGACAATGCATCCCGCTACAGTGTAGAGTAAGTATTATTATAATGCATCGATTTTTGTTAATCATGTCATAAGATGCTAACAAACAATGACACCCAGGACAACATAGAGGAAATTACTTGTAGTTAATAACTGAAATAAATCAATGACAAAACACTCCCAGGGTTAGTTAGAGTAGGAAAACATAAATGCTCAAGAAAGTAGAGGAGAAAACGGCGCCGTGGTAGCTCAATGGTGGAGAATCGCACGCGTAATCCGACGGCGTGGGATCGTTTCCCACCTGCGGCAAGTTGTTTTTTCATCCATTTTCATTTCCATTATTTATCATTTCTTTAATTCAATTAGTAAGGACAAGTAATTTTCCTTATGTAGTCCTTGGTGTCATTGTTGGCTTCTTATGATTTTATATATATATAAAAGGAAGAGAACAATATGGAAAGTTCGTACTTAAAAAAAAAAAAAAAATAGAGACAAAGCGTTTCTTTCGGACAGCCGTTCAAAAGGGCCCCACTGGACTGCAACGATGCGATGATCCTCTTCTTTTTTAAGCGTGAAGAGCCCCGGTTGTCACTTGCTCATTCGTTGCCGATAATGACACTTAGTGTGGTAAGTTGGCCTTCATGCGCTTTATTTGTTTGAAATCCTGTTTGGTGAATAATGAGAGGGGGGAAAGAGTGCCATATTAAAGAACTGTATCGTTTCATAATGTATGCAGCCCATGTATGCAGCCTAAATAGCTTCGCTGGTTATTCGTCCCCATATGAATGTTGCGGCCTCACGAATCTTTTTAGGCAATCCGACGGCCCTGCATGGGAACGTGATGCGGCACGGCAAGGAGGAACGAAAGAATATGCACTGACCATCATGACCGGATGGCGTCATTATCGGCAACGAATGAGCAAGTGACAACCGGGGCTCTTCACGCTTAAAGGAGAAGAGGATCATCGCATCGTTGCAGTCCAGTGGGGCCCTTTTGAACGGCTGTCCGAAAGAAACGCTTTGTCTCTATTTTTTTTTAAGTACGAACTTTCCATATTCTTCTTTTCCTTTTGCTTTTCTCAATCAATGGATCATTGCTGAACTGCACTTCTGCTTTATTTGCACTTTTGTTTCGTTCTTTGATTTTGCTGACATGAGAGAAATAGAAAACAATGCTGATTGTCTTGTGCACATGAAGGCTCTTTCCTCCGATGGAATTACATGTGGTCTATGCCGACATAATTACTGTAGTGGCAAGTGCGCAGGATTAACTAAAACTGCCTACAAAAGCATGAGAAATTCTGGCATTCGAATTGTGAACGTGTCAGACTTGCAACACGGCCAGCACTCGGACCCGAAAGACAGCGCATGACCAGCAAACGAACGATAATGAAAAGGGAGCGACGAAAGAGCCTTCATCGAATGATGTCATGGCTTCAATTGAATCACTGTCGTCGAAGTTCAACAAAGTGTTAGAACACCTAGGAAAATTGCGCACAACTGCCGAAGCAGAAATGATGAAACGTAATGACACGCTGTTTAAGTTGGAGGAACAAAATAAAAATACGATGCAGAAACTCCACTGGAGTTAGACGTCTAAGTATGCGTAAGCATTGTGCCACTTGCCAATTTTCATGCATACCACGCGACGTATGTTGTTTACCGCGATAGACGAAGCAGTGTATACGGTTTATTAAATGTACGCTTTATTGACCTTCTAACGTGTCTTGGCCCTCCTACTAACGCCTTGTTGCCGTTGGTGTTGTTCCTGTCCTCGTCCTTCTTGTTCCGTGCTCGCCCCAGGGTTGTTGGAGGCCACAGGACTCCTCTGTGCATCTGGTTGTTCCCGTTTCCGCTGTAATCTGTGCTACCGCTCAGCATTCCTACGCCGCCGCTCTTCAGTCGTGAGCGTCTCTCGCCTGGGCGGCATTGCAGCACTGCAAGCACACGTTCGCTATCCACCACACCGCTCCGCGGATTGAGCGATCCTCGTCGTCACGTTTCCAGACGTGCTGTCACACGGACACCGCCATCCAATGGCGTACTGTGACATGTAAAACGGGAATATGGTGTGATGGCACGTGTACAATCACTCCTTATCATAGTTATCAACTCAGTGATTTATCTGTGTTGCGTGGCAACATAGCCAACGCGGTACAACACATCATACGGTTCATATTCGCTTTCTACAAGCGTGGGTGTTTAGCCCAGTGGATAAGGCATTCGGCTTCTGAGCGTGAGGTGATAGGTTGGAAAATTACCACCGCGAACGTTACCAAATTACCACCACATGTCAATCAGACCAGTCTCTCTTAAGAATGCGATAAGGAGACATGGAGTTTCTTTGCGGGCTATAATTGGTCCTTCGGGAAACACAAGGTGTTGCAGGCACGTATGCGGAAGGTTTTTTGTGACGGATTTTCTAGGAGAGTGTCGCTTTCATCTTGGAATTTTGGGCACGACCACAGAAAGTATTCAATGTTTGCTGTTACGTATGGCACATGCGGTGGAACCCAATGTGATTTCGAATGTCAGATTTCTTAACTTGATTACCCTTTGGGCCCTTGACTTTGGGAGGATGATGGAGCGTTGCGTATGCTAAGAGCATCAGCTTTTTCGTTGTCAACAATGCCAATATGGGAGGGAATACACTGAAATTTTACTGTGAAGCCTTTGTTGCCGAGTTCCTTCCCGAGGGCTAGTGATTTGCGCGGAAGCTTGATGGACCGTATACCACGGTAGAATTGTTGTAACGCAGCCTTTGAGTCCGTAAGGACGACCACATTCTGTGGAGGCAATGTGTTTAGTTTGCGCAGAGCAGCAGCTATTGCCACGCCTTCCACAACTGTCGACGAAGCTATACGGTCCAGATGGCCAGACCACGCATATCTCGGAGAGGGAATATAGAATGGAGCTACGCAGCGATCTTCGTATACTTTAACAGAACCATCTGTGTATACTTGGAGGTGATTCGGAAAAGTCGTGTTCAAATGTTCCAGAACTAGTGACTTGGCTTCTGCAGCTAGAATGCAGCCCTTTGACTGCAGTGGTGGTACACTTAAGTTGCATGTGATATCCTTGAATGTCCAGGATGAGTCTACCTTTTTCCTCTTTCTCGAGCAGCGTAATCCTAATACTCGAAGCCTGTTCAGTGTTGCATAAAAATGTGAGCGCAGCCGGTTACCTACACGTCTTAGAGGGCTTTGCCGGGCGAAGACTCACTCAAACGTAGTTGCTGGGTCATGAGAGTCTGGGAAGCCTGAAGTCGTAGAGGGCGTGACTCAGCTTCGTAGAGCAATCTTTTGTTCGATGCTGCCTGAGGGACTCCCAAGCACGGCCGAATACCTTTTCTTTGTATGGCTTATAAGTGCTTGTATTGGCTATCTGAGGGTGGCATCAGAGGTAGCTGGTATAGGATACGACTTGTAACGAATGCTTGATGTAGCCGTAGCATCGACGTCGGGCGGTTGCCCCAGCGTATGCCAGCGAGTCGCTTTAGCACATGAAGCCTCTATGATAGTTGTGGTCAACAGCGCAGCACCGGGGTAGCTTGTGGTTCAAGTTAATGCCAAGAAATCGAACGTTGGTGACTTGTCGAATCTGGTACCCGTTCAAATTCATCTTCAAGCGTGTAGATTTTCTTTTAAACCCAGGAAATAGCGTAAATGATGATTTCGCTGCTGAAAGTGATAAAGCAAGCCTTGTCAAGTGCATGGCCCTGAATGGCATTTACTGCACCCTGGGCTATTCGTGCGAGGCGACGATGCTGGTAGCCGGAGGCCCATATGCAGATATCATCGGCATATATAGACATCTTCACGTGTGTTCGATGGTTCAGTATTCTTGGGAAAGTCGCCATGGCGATGGTAAAAAGAGAGATTAAACACACCCCTGTGGAACTCCACAAAATATACCAATCGCTCAAGGTATCGCCAAGACGAACTCAGATGCGGCGATTTCCTGTGTGAGTCGCCAAAGAATGCTTATGCATTAAAATTGTAGGAATGGAGGGCTCACTTAAACACATTTCTTCACAGTATGACACACCACTGAGGGCGATCCAAGCACAAAAGGAAGAGATTAAAATTCTACAGACAGCCATGAACTTAAGTACTAAATCAGAAAGTCTAGCAGGTGAGGTCACACAGATGAAACTAACGATGGAAAGTTTCAAAGAGCACTCTCGGAGGAGTAATATCGAAATCCACGAAATGCCTCAGTCAAACAATAAAAACGTGAGATATCTCTTGAACCCCTGTGCTGACAAATTGGGTCCGACTAAGAAACTGGATGGGCAGCTAGATGACATTCACAGAATTAGAGTTCGGACCCGCGCAGCTCCACCTATACTGGTCAGGTTCCCTAACAGATGAATGAGAAATACATAGCTAGCCAAAAGGCTTCAGCTAAAGTCAGATAAAAATCTTCATTAATGAAAACCTGACGTCATATATGCAAATAAGTTGTGAATGGCAAATTTTGCACCAAAAAAGAAATCGTCCAAGTTCGTTTGGGTGAAGAATGGGAAAGTATTTGTACGAAAACGAGAAGGAGCCGGTGTTATCAGAACGGAAAATGAAGCGAGTTTAACCAAAATTACATAGACGTGGAAGTAGAATCTAGCTCAATTAAATAGTGGGTAACTTATTGGCAGAGATGCATCTGCGAGGAAGAAAAATCTGCATATCTTGAGCTGGTTCATATCAACGTCAGACGTATACACAAAAATTGCGATCTGTTAGAGCTTTATTTGGAGCCATGCGTAAGCTCATTGGATGTAATTATTGTGACTGAAGTGAGCGCAGATGATACCGATGTTAAATTATAAAAGATAAAAAAAACTTTTCAACACTCTTGGGTATGCCGCCACGACAGAAGAAGATGAGGTGTTATAATACACAATGAGGATGTCTACAGGGGCTTCTTGCTACGGAATATTTTATTTTATTGTAGTGCAAGCTGAACGACAAGAACAGAAAGGCACATTTGACACACACAGCGCTGTGTGTGTCAAATGTGCCCTTCTGTAGTCCTTGTCGTTCAGCTTGCGCTACAGCAAAATAAGTTATACGTCAGGAACAATTGGCTGTCCGAACGACAGTCCATAACAATTAGAGAGGAACAGGTACTACTGTTATCAGTAGAAAGTGCGCATGCATCGTTGATATCTGCGCGGTCTACAGGCCACCAGACAAAAATATAGGCGCATTTTTGCGTGAATTACAGAATCTCTTAACAACACTAGCAAAAGAATCGAGACAATCTAATTCTGCTCGGTGATCTCAACACAGATACCTCTTGCAGTACTAAAAATTATATCAGTGATTACATGACTCTCATGTTTAGTTATGGATTAGAAAATAAGCTTACAGGATTTACACGAAAAGAAATTTTTTGCGTAACAAACTTACGACGTCATGTATAGAACACACACTAAAGCGTGTTTGTAGCATGCAACCAGTAACAAGTATTGTAAAAATAAAGGTTGCTGCCCATTACTTTATTGCTCTCACAATGTTCAGTGAAGACGTAACCAAGTCACGCGAGAAACTAAAAGAATATATATATATAATATATATATATATATATATATATATATATATAAAATAATCACTTGGTTAGAAAGCAACTATATATTTGTGAACAAAGAAAAAAGCACATTTAATCTGCTTTCATAGCCGTACAAAAAAGTGCGACTGAACATCTATACTTGCATAGTAAGTGCTGCATTGGGTGTTCCTGCCAAAGCATGCAGTATGCTACCAAAATAAGTATCTTGGTGTTATTTTAGCTGAACATATCTCATTTTTCCATCACATACAATATGTAGCCAAAAGACTCGGAGCAGTATGCGCACTAATGTACAAAATCAGATCAGTATGTGATCTTAGGTTAAGAAAACTCACCTATGGGGTTCTGGGTGAAACTGTACTAAGGTAGGGCATTGCGGTCTACGGACTGGCTTCGCCATAAATGCTAAACGTAATAAATAGAATGATACAGAAAATAACGAATAACATAATATTCGGAACAAACAGCAACGAGGTTAGCCACAGTGAGTTGATGGCAGAAGGTCATCAAAGCATCGAACAACAAAAAACATCGATGCTTTCGCAGACGTCCGGCTACGAAAGATTGAGGGGGGGGGGGGGGGCATGGTGGGGGCATGTTAGTGGTACATAAAGGAAATTTAAATTTTGTATTGTACCTATCTTTCGCTATTGTTTTCATTCTTCGTAGGACATAAAACTGTGTGATTCAGTCCAAGGAACTGCCAGTCCCGCTCAAGAACATCATTGGTTTCGTTGGCTGAGGAACTATTCTATTTGTATTGACCCTTTTCGCGGCGATTCCATAGGCGCTGCCATTTTTAATCACGTGATGACGGGTCCATTGCTTGCCTCAACTGCCTCCGTTGCCTCCGCGTTTACAATGGGTGTGTGTGACGCCGGTGGGGCTTAGCAAACCTCTGTTTCGGGAGATATCGTAGACGGGGAGCGGGTGGACGACACGAAGCTTTGATTACAGCTTGAGAAAACATGCAAAAGCGCTTTGGAAACTGATTAAGCTATGTCCAAACTTTCCGCTCATGAATTGAATAAGGATCAGTGCGTTTCGCTCTTCGTTCTTTATTTGGCAAATATTTTGAAGCAGCGGCTTGTCACATTTCTGACTCAGTAAGTTTTCTTGGTGCGGCCACCATCTGACTATTTCTGCCTAATAGCCCGCGGGTGTGCTCAGTTCCGATAGATTTGTTCATGCTGCGAACAAGGCTTGAAACGTAGCCGTTTTGTACATTATAATACTTTGTAACAAAGATGTATTATCGCTAGTTACTCGCTTACTCTTGTGGACCGTCACGAAACATTCAGCTTCGACCATTCGTGCGCTCTCGGTGTAGTTCGCCATTTATCGTGCGTATGTGGTACCCATATATTCAAGTGTGCGCCCATTCACTTATTGACACGTTGTCGATAGAGTAGGCTTAAGATTCCATGCCAGTTGGGGAAGATGTGTGTAGATACTGTGCGCGAAACGTACTATGACAGGAAGCGGCACTACTCCCTTTGTCATTGTTTAACGAGTGGTTCTTGCTATTGCCGACGTTCCGGGGCTGAAGCACTTTCTTTAAAGGTTAGCGATGCATTTATACGATTTCTGTAACCAATAACCGATACAATTTCTGTAACCTCGAAGAAAGCCGTACATCTCGAAGTGCCGGTAACACGTACGGAAAGTTGCTGCAATGGTCCGCGAACTTGGCTACACAGATTCGTTCCATTCCTTAATATGCCAGTCACTATTTTTGCAGCCAACTACTGCGCACGTCCTCTATCCACATGATTCAATCCGGCATGATTGAAGCACAGTGTATTAGCGAAAACTCAGTGGCATTTCCGACCGCTGATCCCACAGAAGCAAGGTGGAAGCGCTAGTGGTTTCGTATTCGTGCGCTGTCGCTGAGGCAACGTGCGGCACGCCGCCGAAAGCGCCATCTCGTTTCTCTAGAACAAACTGCTCCGCGAAAAGGGTCAATATCTTATGCTCTAATAAAGAAAAGAAACCTGGGATGGGAGCACAACATCAAAACTGAAATAAGGACCCCAGTATGGAATAAGAATCGAACGCCTTTAACTGATATGGAAGTTAAGATTTAAAAATAAACTGTGTTAAGCTGGCCATGTAATGTGTAAAACAGATAACAGGAAAAGCAATCCCAACCGATATGATTCTCTGTAACAGGATGCAGGACGCACAAATATGCCCAGTAGTTTCAGTCAGAATCATATAGGAGAAACTTCTGTTCGTCGTTTGTTATACACGGGTTTCATACGTTTGTCAAACGCAAAAAAAAAAAAAACAACATGCCACTTGCCGCTCAATATGCTTACATTAACTGCGAGCAATGCGTCTGCTCTACATAGTGATTATTGAGGTTCGTGCTTCGGCCGTCGTTGAGTTCAGGGTAATCAGCAGTCTCGAAGTCCAAAATACTGTCACGCCATGCATAACCGGTAGAAAGTACGTGCCTCTTGAAAAGCCGGACGTCGAGACAGTGGCGTAGCTAGGTCGTCTGGCACCCGAGGCCCAAATGTCTTCTGTCCCCTCCCCTCCCCCCGGATGTTGTCAGGAAGGCGAGGATATGGAACATTTCCGGGGAGGGAGGGAGGGGGTGATGTTTTAGCACCAGCGCAGCCATCTAGCAGCGGCACAGCCGCCCCTTCCCCCTTCCCTTCGCTTTCGTTCACAGTGATCGCGAATGTAGCAGATATACACGCTGTTTTATTTTCAGCACCAAATAACACAGGGTGCTGCACTGATAACTTAATTGTGATAAGAGCATTTGCACATCTGCTGTCAGACTGTAAAGCTTGCCAGCCAATACAGATGCGGCATCCTGGACGATATGGCTCACAAGTAGCAAAAATATTTTAATAAAGTTTTAATTAGCAATTTTAGAAGCAATAGTGCATTTGCAAAATTGAAGCCCGACAGTCATCGGTGCCGAACAACAACTTCACAACAATCGTCGGAGCTACTACGGCGTGCAGTATTTTGACTGTGGGCAGGCCTGAAACCAAACGAAAATTAAATAGCGTGTCAGCGACGCTGTTCTCCCCACAATATTAGAAAACGCCACCAGCTTCCCTGCTACGCGGGCGCCAATTCTATGGCAATTACGAGATCTCTTCATTTCGATTCATAAAGCCTTTCCTTATTTGCTGCTATTGGCAAACGTCATTGTCCGAGCTGCGGTACCGCCACAAGGTTGGGAACAGAACAGAGCACGCTACGCGTCGATTCCTGGTGTCACCATGCAAAAAAGAAAAAAAGAGAAGGACGCGCTGAAGCCCCTTCCAGCGAAAGCTTGCGCTATATGTTCGTCTGCGCTCCCAATGGAGAGGATAGAGAGATCGACGTCACTGGTGCAATATTTCATATTTCTTTTGGTACTGCCATACTGGGCCGCCCGCAGTGCCACAGTATTGCAGGCTCTAACACCCAAAACGATTTTGCCTAGCGAAGAAGTTTTTGTTGAGTTAATAATATGACTTCGGGTCCTCAAATCCCGAATTGCAATGTTTCCTCTATAATTCCTGATTAACCAGTTATTTAAGATGCCCTTATTATATGCCATATTTTGCACGATACCGTGTCCCTAGTGGTCACAAAGACAAATAACCTGATAGAATATTGGGAAATATCCTCACAAAATTTATCTTTTTGTAAGATTCTGTGCAGGTAAAACAAGACACTGTATTTGTGACATGAAGTCAAACAACAACAAAATGATAAAGAGGCGCTTAGCTAGGACTAGGAGGCAGTGCTTTTATTCAACACCACGAAACTGATACAAAAATAATACAAACGATACAAAACTGATAAATGGAACACTGTATATATACTGACGACACACAAACCATGATGGGACATGAGCGCATCGCACATGAAACGTTCCGCTAAGGCGAGTAGTTTAGCGACCACTTAGCGAATTAATTTTTTTGCCCGCACATTTATGAAATTATTACGTAAGATGTTGATAAAGCTGCAGCCGACAATTTAGTGCATCGGGTACATGAGCTCGGGCTGCTGGTGACTGGAGCTTTCTTTACCATTTACGCCCAGTCAAGCCGGCAGAAAGCGGGGGGGGGGGGGGTCTTCAGAGATATATCCTCTCCTCCCCTTACTACGCCTCTGCTTCGAGATCAGGAACCTCAGATACCTTCTCTAAGACGCCAGGAGAGGCGGCTGCCTCCACGTCGGGCTCGCAGTTAAAGCCAGCCATAGTCCACTACGAAAACTCTTCGAAGCCAAGTCACGATGACATAGCGCCAGAAACTCTGCTGTGAGTACTTTCCACGACTCACGCACGCAGTGCAGTCTAATTCATTCTTAATTTGGCTTGTTTAGAATTGCGGAAGGGGCGAGTACGATTAGATGGCTGAATTAACGCCATGCTTTCCCAAGCATTTTGATAAGCCTAATGTCGAGTTCAGCATAAGCAATATAGTTTATGTTGGAAACGTTCGTATTGGTTTGAGTATATAATATAAGGCACACTCACTGTGTCTTAGTTCCTTATACTGGGAGCTTCGTAAAAGGTGCAGTTGTTCAATCCACTTACTTCAACCGACACTATTTCTTCAATGGTGAATGAAATACATGGTTAACCGACTTAAATGATCGAGAAACTGCTTGAGGATAAAAAAAAGAAGAAATGATCGATTGATTAACTGACGGGAACGAACTTTGTTTAGCAGACGATAGCGTTTGCTTCAAAGAAGCGTGCAAATCGGAAACGTTACACTAACTTGCAGCTGAATCGAACATTCCTACAAAGATGCCGTCATGCGTATTGTTCTTTATGAATTCGGCCGCTGGCGTTTTCATTACAAGTATCGTCTCCTATACAGCTTGTACGTATTTTTCATCCGAGCGCACATATAGCACGCGCACAGGCTATTTCGTGAATAGAGTGTGACAAACACAGGCGTTTATATCTACTTTTGCAAACATCGTTGTGCGTCGCCTTTCTTCTCATCGAGCTCCAGCGTTAAAGAGAGGGAAAGGGTAACAAAGTAGAGAGAAAACGAGCGACCCATTCCGTACGGGCACCGACTTAAACGAATGACAATGCGTGATCCAGTAGTACGCAGTCTTCACGTTCTAATTCGCTGCGGAATATTGTGAAGCATACCACCCTGCCCATGTATGGCGAACTTAGTATATATATGCATATTTCTTTTTTTTCTTTATTTGTGATTTATCTTTAACCTTAGATCGATTGAACGACCGCGACAACGGGCGCGGTAAATATTCGCTCGGTGCCCCATTGTCGCTCCGATGCTTCTACGCGGCTGTAATCATTATCGTCGCGGGTACCGTGCGCACACATGGCCATTTGAGCTTGACGGTCGTTTAATGCGGTATATATGTGTTCAATCTGATCAAACAGCGCGGGTGCCTGGCATGCCAATAAAAGAAAATGCAAGGTCGACTTAGGGGCCCCCTTTTCTCCAGGCGGCTCCTATGTGTGAGCACAGAATATAAGTTATTCCATCTTGCTTATGTGTCCAGGTCGAGTGCTCCGCTCAATACGGCGGCCATCACACTAACTGCTCACAATGGATGGCAGCAACCTTCCACGGCCGGCGCTCACGCTGCTGCTGATGGCGACCACCTTTCTGGCCGACAGACCCTGCGGGGTCACTGCAGCCGGACCAGCGCTGCTCTGCGGTAAACGCGTATTTCGACTATATCGGTCACACTCGCAGGTGTAGTATCCCTTGCGAATACCCATAGAGCCCAGTGGCGTAGCCAGGAATATTTTCCTGAAGTGTAGAGCGGGGAGGGGGGGGGGGGGGGTGGGGCACACCTCCCACCCGCGGTAGCGCTCCTGCTAGAGAAGACAAACGCGCCCGTTCAGCATCTCACAAGCGGTGGCAGCCTTTCCTGTGTTCAAAGTACACAACATCAGTGCAAGCACGTGTTCTTTGGACTATTGCAATTAGGAGAAGAAAACTGGAGCTTCCGCCGCCTTCGCAGTATTGTACTTGCGCTCCCGAGGATCCGGTGCTCGCTACGGGTCCGCTTGGCGAGTCAGCTCTTCCTGAGCAAATAGCTCGATAGCAAACGATGCTGTACTGTGAAAGACGGGCGCCTGGTAGCATAAATGTACTTCCTGGCAGCAAGAAGCGTTTGGGCCGAGACTCGTGCAGACCTCAAGCTGAAAGGAAATGTGTGCCTAAAAGCGATGTTGACGCCCAACCTCGTGCAAAGCAAACAGACGTGGTCGATGAGGCTAGTACTATATTTCGTTGTTTTGCGTTCGCCTGCTCAGAGATTTACTATATCGGCTACCAGAGACGGTCACGCCTCCCTAGGCGCACTGAGCACGCAGTTTCAACTTCGGATAAATTTGGGTATAGTTCTTCAGAGCAGTTCCTTTGCAGTTCATGTAGTACATGGCATTATTTCGACGCTACCAGTGAGGGCGGGAGCCGCCTCTCGTGAAAAAACGTGAAAGCTGTGGGAAGTGCGGAGGAGTGATTCGCCAGTGTTTCCCTTGTGTTATTGTTGTACATTGTGTTTATCTTCTGTTTATTTGTGTTTTGCTTGTGTCTCGAACTTGAAGTTGAGGATTCGCTTGCCGTTTCGCTTGAGCTTGCTGGACTTGAAGTTCGGGATTCGTTTGCTTACGTTTGCGTGCAGCTTGTATTTTACCTTTAACAAAATTCGAGTTAGCTTGCCTTTTCTGCCGTTTCCCTCGTGCTTTCTGAGCTTTAACCGCAGGATTCCCTTTCCTTCGCTGTTGTTGGGCCTCGACCGCTGCCTAACGAAGCTGGGGATTTTCGCCTCTTCGCTGACGCTTGGCTTCTGCTTCACGTTGTCGCACAGACGAATCGGCCCTCGCTGTCTTTCGCGAGCGAGCGCCCGCTGACGCCCGATCTGTGCCAACTGTTCGGCGTTTGATTGTGGCGGGAAAGACCGGCGCTTTGTTCGCAGGTTCTATGGATGGATGGATGGAAGGTAGGAGCGTCTCCTTTGAAACGGGGCGATGGCAGTTGCCACCATGCTCAAATTTTTATTTTGCCTTTTATTTTTATCTGTGTTGTGTGTTATTGAATTTCTCGATTTTCTTTAAATACGTCTTCGTACCCTTTTAACCATACGTCACCTCTCTGCTTTTGAGCCACCAATCCTCCAATCGCCTTTTGCTAATTTCCACCGCATATTTATTTACATGACTATTATTATCTCTGAACCCTAGGGCCTCAGGAAGGGCGACTGTGGCCGCATCGACATCGGGCTTGATACCATCACATTTTAGTATGAGGTGTTCCATTGTTTCTACATATTTACCACACACAGTACATGTGTCTTCTTCTTCGTTAAATTTCTTTTTATTGCTCCGCGTTCTAAAACATCCTGATCTAGCTTCAAAGAGTAGGGCACTGCCTCTTGAGTTATCATAAAACGCTTCCTTCCTGATCTGCTGTTTCCAGTATCGATATAGTTCCACACTATGCTTCTTTTCCATTGAATTTATCCAATTTTTGCCTTCCGCGTTTTTAACCTGTCGTTTAATGCTCTGTCTTTGTTCGTCCTCGTGTCCTGTATACTTACTGGTTAGCTTCCTAGTTCTTTTCCGCCATTGTGAGTCAACGCTCTTTCTGTATAGGTATTTAAACACCTTAGCTGCCCACCTGTTATCGTCCAATTTCTTCAGATGTTTTTCGTATAGGATTTTACTCTGAGCTTCCCGTGCTTCGAACGATGCCCAGCCCATATCTTCCTGCACTGCTTCGTTTGTGGTTTTCCCGTGGGCACCTAGTGCTAATCTTCCCACAGCTCTCTGATTTACTTCTAGTCTCGACTGAACCTCTGCCCTTAAACACAGGACCGCATTCTCGAAAGTAAGCCCCGGCACCATTACTCCCTTCTAAATAATACCTCTCAGTACATCATATCTGTTGTACCCCCACAATGCCCTATGTTTCATTATCCCGGCATCTCTTCGCCCTTTTGCTATGAGAGACTGTTCGTGCTTTTCCGTGTACATCTGCCCTTTGTTTATCCATACCCCGAGATATTTGTATTCGGCCACTCGGGGTATTTCATGGCCTTGTATTGTAAGCTCCTGATCAGTGGTATCGTATTCAGAGAGGCTGTGGCGCCCTCTCTTGACTAGTTTCGCTATCAGCCAGGGTGCCTGAGATCCAACGACATTGGACAGACGACATCCCGGGTCCCTAATGTGCTCCGCACTTAATACGCTGCCTCTGGCGGCGTTTGATAGAACAGTTGAAAAGATTATTCGCCGAAGAACACCTGCACTGCTCGTGTCTATCAACTCATGGCTGATGCGCTTATCTCTGTGTGCCCAGGACCCCTCATGTACTGACGACGCATTATACTCGCGGGCACAATAAGAACAAAAAAACATGTATGGTTCTATGTTGAGCTCGCACACCAGGATTCTTCGTGGATAAGTAACGCTGAGGGAATGGGACGTTCATGTCCTGAGCATGCATAGTTCCGCAGACCGGACATTTAATCAAAGTACGTTAAATGGACGCTAAATAGTAAAAACAACTTGAGCTATATTACTAAATTACCCTTCTGCAATGCGGAAAAAGACACTGTTACGGTGAGAATTGGCTTGGTAATTCATGAAAGGCGCAAAAACTAAAATCGGGTGGCTAGGCCACCTTACACAGTGATAAAAGCAAAGTTGCCTCCCGTAGGGGGCCCTATCCCACTCCCTTCCGGAGAGCGGAGATGCGCGTTAATTCCACTACTTTTAAATCCTCGGAATGATGACAGTTGAGCCATTCCCACTCCCGGAGTGGCTGAGCTGATACATTGAAATCCTCCAATGCCAGTTAATAAAACGCTTTCCTTTTTTAATTGCTTAGTGCTTGCATTTGCGTGCCTATTAACTGAAAACAATATTTCAAGTCTCAACGATGTTACAAATAATATTATGTACTTTTTTTTTCGCTCAACAACAAACCTCTTTCTTTGTGGCCTGTTAGCTCTGCTTCACGATGTTTTCTGTGACCTCTGCAATATCCACTGCTTTCGAAATAAGTATTTTCTCCATTTAGTTTCGGCGAAGACCTGTGTATGGGCTGTCAGAACTTTAGCATTAGCCCTTAAAAGAAGCATCTCACGAACACACTGAGATGGCGGAGCACATGCCTGGTCAATGCAGGACTTGTACTTTAGAAACTATATTTCGCTAGAACATATGCAAGGTGAGTACTCTACTGTTTCACGAAGTGCGTACTATACAAGGTGAGCATTTTCCGTGACGTGTTTTAATCATAGCTGAAAATTTTATTGCATTGGCCGTCAAATAGCACTAACAAACATATATTCGCTGCGTGGCTAAAAGGTCAAGAATATATGACGTGATCGCAAAATATATTCAAAATAAAATCAGATTCTGTAGTTCTATGTGCCAACACCACGATATGATCACGAGGAGCGCCGTAGTGGGGGACTCCGGATTAATTTTGACCACCTGGGGTTCTTGAACGTGCACCCAATGCGCGGTACACGGACGCTTTCTTTGAATTTCGCCCCCATCGAAATGCGGCCGCCGTGGACGGGATTTGATTCCGCGACCTCGTGCTTAGCGGCGCCACACCATGCATAAGCGCAACAACACAGCCTCTAAGCCGCGACGGCATGTCAAAGCATATTCATTTTTGAGGTCAAAATATCTCCAAAGCATGTCAATTTGTGGTAACAACTTCTCACGCACTTCGCTTTGCCGAAGTCCCTCCACGGAAAATGTTTTCCAAATAAAATCCCCCATTTCCAAAAATCTTCAATTCCTGCAAAGCTATGTTTATTCGAGTAAAGAAAAACACAAAATCAGTTTTGCGCCATTGCGCATGCCATGCATTATGATATATTATTCTGTCACTTTGATGCAAACAAAAGCGAAACGCATTGATATATTTCGCAGGGCGATCTTTTTCGTTCCACATTTACTGGCGTCTTACCGGCCACCATCATTTACAGCACACCTCTCTCACTGCATGTTATCGTGCCTTCTGGATAATTGATCGACTGTATGACAAAAAACATGGCGCCCGTTCAAAATCACCGTGCACTGGCGCAACCCCATAGGACATGCTTTTTGCCCTGCACCCTTGTGTCGTAGGTCAAACATGATCTCACTAAAGCGAACCATTCTTGAGAACTGAACGTTGCTGTCTGTAAAGGGCCCCTCACCCAGACACATTGGTTTACCATTTCGGTTATACGCTGGAAATTGTTGCGTGCCCTCTAGGGAGCGTTCTACCGCAAGAAATGTTCAAAATGGTTCATTAATAGCCAAGATAGAAATATTTCAGGGTCGCGAACCCATGACTTCGGGAAGCGAGCGTCACCGCCAATAAGGACACTCTCTCCACGTGCCCCCTGTAGCCTCCGCAAGCGAAATTTCTTCCCTGCGTTCTCCCATATCGGAGCTGGAGGATCACGTAACTCATCCGTCAAGGGCCCCGCCTTATTTATTTATTTTTTCTCGCGCTTTTCTGCTGCGCAACGCACTTCCACCGACGGTCGCAGGCGCGAGCTGTTGCGTTTATCTCGTTTCGCGCAGCGCACGATTTTGCGCGCTGTGCACGAAAACACCTGACTGGCGGTATAAGTCAACGCCACACGAACACTGAGGCAGACACAAGCGGATCGCAGAGCACGATCCCGCGCTCGAACACGGTAGAAAGTGATGCAGTTTCGCTCTCAGCGCGTGTGACTGCACGATGTGGGAACAAGCAGACAAAACGGAAGTACATCTCTGTTGCTACGGTACGAAGTAAAACAAAGACACGCAGACATTCGGTTTGTGTGTTTTACTATTTCTCCAAACTTCAATTCGTCGATTGAAGCAACACATCAAAGAAGTAACTGCTGTTGCCTTATTCGCCATGTCACGTGTCCCTATGAGCGACGTCACAGCACTGGCATGTACGTAGGTGCACTTGCGGTGCACCTACGTACATGCCAGTGCTGTGTTCTCCGGCTACGAGAACACATGCCAGTGCTGTGACTCTCCGGCTACGACTGCGGTGCCCGCGAGGAGAAGGGCGCAGGGCGTTTGGTTTGAAATTTAAGCTCTTTTTCGCGGCACGTAAGAATGTAAAACTTAGCAGACACGATCGTTAGCACGGATTGTATGCGCTCCACTTGTCAGCTCAATATGGCCAGACCTACTGAGAAGCCCTTTAAGTTGACTTGAACCTTGTAACGCAAAAAGGTTTCCGCGTCTTCAGAAGTATAGAATATGTGCAGAACTACGATATCAGACGTGTGAGCAAATATGCACTCACATAGGGGTCACCCAGGAGCCGTTATTCGGTAAAAACTGAAAATGTAATAAATCGGCCAAGTCTAGTTTATTCTAATTGCCAAATTTATCGGTTTGGTACCGTCACTTATATTATCTCTGTGATGAAAGGGATTTAACGGAAACGTGAGCGACCTGCACGGTGCAGCCACCTCGTGGCGCAGAACTGAATCACCCAAACACAGAGCTCGTATTGTTGTAGCAAAATGTAAAACATTTTGAACATATATATAAAAAAACCAAACAATTAGGGCTTTATAACGACGTTCCCATTCTAACTCCATTACCGAATCTCAGGGTCCCATTCCAGTCTCATTCGATCTGACTAACTGCTGACACCATTCCTTTCCCATTCCATTCTGGATGTTTGAAAATGTGGTATGATTCCGGAATCCTTCCAACTCCGGAGTTGCCACTACGCAACTCTGGATGGAAGACGAAATCAGTCGAGAAACTGCAGGTAGCTGCGCGAATAGTCAGCTTTACGAAGACAGAGCCCAGTGCTTAAAGTCATGGGGGCAGGTCAACTGCAGCACTGCGGCACCCATTCAACAAGCGCTGGAGGTGATTTTATTACCAGTAGTGCCTTGTGCGGGACAAGTCCAACTCTCCAATTTATCGATTAAATGTTTATTCGCGATTAATCGACTGGTGTGGCAAGAGCAAGAACAGAAAAGCCGGTATCGTCGTACTGCTGCATGCATTTCTCCGAGGCCTTGCACAATGAGTGTTACCACCTTCGTTCGACTAAGATTATTGGCACAGCACATCTGTCCCATGAGCCACCTGAGCGAGAAGGTACCTACTCGTGAATTATTGAACGTTCACCTTGGTTTATTTAGGTTACCAGTTACTTTTCATACGTTTAGTTATGCACTATGAGTGCTGTGTTATACAAAAGATGCATGAATTTTGTCCACTTTTTCAGGTAAGTAGGCGTGAAACCATAAAATATATCGTTGTAGTGCCTGAGGTTGTCAATGAAGCAAGGCAAGTAACGTTCTGTGTTGCAGCTAGACTTATTTGCTTTGAGTTCACATGTCTTTAGCTATTTACCTGCCTAGTTGCATTTGGATAGACATTTCCAAAATGGCAATTTTTTCTAAGTGCTTGATTGAATCGGCACATTAAATAAATGCCCGCAATACACTCAGAATGATATATTTATGTGCAGAACAACGATAAAGATTTGTTTAGTACTACAGAAAATTGGAATTTGGCTTTTTCATCGCCAATAAGGTAAACAAAAAGTCAACGTCCCAAACACAATTTCTCTGGCCTGTAAGAGTTATGACGAAACCGACTGCCACGTAGAATCGCATTTAGTCATGTAGCAAAGCCTAGTACGGCACACATCAAACCCAATAGCACAAGGAGTGCCATTCCAGCCTTCACAGCGCGTCCGTGTTTCTTTATTTTTTAAAATATTTTTCTTTGTCCGTAATATCTCAATCGCTTTCGACTCCAAGTTCTGTTTTCTTTAGTGTCTGAATAACTTTCACTAATTGCCCTTGTTGGGCAGTTACTTAGCGGAAAGCTTTGCTCTTTCTTTTCTCTTTTAGTAATCAATCTATTACCGCAAAATTTACGAAAATAGAGTTCTGAAAGAATGCTTCATCAATATGAATTTACTTAGTGTTTCTCTTCAGCGCCCATTTAACAGCAGACTTCGAGAGGGTCGAGAATGCTACTCGATCTGTGGAAGTGGCCGCCTTTTTTTTTTTAATAAAGCTTGCGGAGTGTGAAGCGCGGTCACATTTCTTCGCCAAACACATCATTCGTTGAGGTTTCCGAAGGGAACTTTGTATGCTCTTTCTTGGGCTCCAATGGAGCCATAGATTTGTTGATGGCGTCAGTAATTTAAGCGTAAATGCAAGATGAAACGTATAAGGGGTTCCAGCAAGTACGGACGCGAGCGCAAGTAAGAAGAAACGGACAGGACAACGCTGGTTGTCCTGTCCGTTTCTTCTTACTTGTGCTCGTGTCCGTACTTGCTGGAACCCCTTATACGTTCACCATGCACCAACTGGCCCAGCAAACCACACTACGAAACTGCGAGATGAAAGTTTAAAAAAAAAAAAAGACTCGCTGCAACGTAAACACTCGCCCCATCACGGTAGCCCAGTGGCGTTGCGCTTCTGAGCTAAAGGTCGCTGGTTCGATCCCAGCCACGGCGGCCGCATTTCCATGGACGCGAAATGCAAACAAGAAAAAAAAAGGGGGGGGGGGGGGCAAGAAAAGAACCGCCCGCGTACCTAACTTTAGGTGCACAGTAAAGCGCCCCAGGAAATCGAAATTAATCCCGAGTCCCTTATTACGGCGTGCCTCATAGGTAGATAGTGATTTTCCGAAGTAGAACCTTAGAACTTTTTTTTTTAACGTAGATACGTGAACATTCGTGTCATTTGATTTCACTCTGCAGATATGCCGAGGGAAATGAAAGTACATTTACTCAAGTGCGCTGAGACGATTCTTCAACAACATGTGAGTGTTTATATTTGCTGGTGAGCTAGTTCTTAAACGAACGTTCGATTATCCTAATTTTGCTTGCCAGGTTATTTTGCGAATGCTGGCAAGAATCCGCAAAGCCTCGCAGTTCAAACAAGTCATTCAAACGTGACATTTTGCTAGCCTGGCGCAACAAACAAACAAACAAACAAACAAACAAACAAACAAACAAACAAACAAACAAACAAACAAACAAACAAACAAACAAACAAACAAACAAACAAACAAACAAACAAACAAACAAACAAACAAACAAACAAACAAACAAACAAACAAACAAACAAACAAACAAACAAACAAGCAAGCAAACAAACAAACAAACAAACAAACAAACAAACCAAAAAACAAACAAACAAACAAACAAAAAATTGCACATTGCTGCCACTTCGCAGCAATGTGCTTTACAGCAATATAACCCGAATAAGGCGTCCCGAAATCGCGTTACCTTGATCGAGTCTCCTAGACTCGCATCAGGACAAAACACATTTCGGGAATGCACTGAGAGAATATTTGAGAGAGTGTTTTGGCAAAATGACCTCCAGATCTGTGTAATGTTTTGCGGGACAGACCTCCGTAACTTAAACTTCATTCGTACATTTAAGTGGCTTGTGGATGTCAGTGTCGGCCAACCCTTTCTTTTTTTTGTCGTCCTCCCCCTCTTCCTTATCATCACTCGTATCCATTGCTAGAAGAAGGCATCTGCCAACGATTACAGATTACTCAATCTTGCGTCAACCTACACCACTATATGCTCAAAATTTCTTAGTCTTATCACGCCACCCAACAGCACTCGGCAGTTTTCGACCAGCACCGGTTTTCGGACATGTGCCGTCATAGTTGCGGTAAAAAATGCACTGTTGTTACCGCTACTCTTTAAGAAAACGAGGTTTTCTGTAGCATTGCCATTTGTTGGGCGTGTTGGTAAATTGAAAGCATATTTAGCGCCAGCAAACAAGGACGGAAGGGAGACGACAACACAATGCGCTAGCTTCAACAACTTGATTTTCAGGAAGTACACCTATATAAACCATGCACAGTGGCGCCACCTCATCCAAATCTTATCCATCCAAAAAAGCCGTCTCCTTATCTAACAGGTCGATTGAAGGGGCACTAACACACGTGTCTCTATTCCGCCAGATAGCCTGCGCTTCAATGATCTCTCGCACGTCTTTATCTTTGTGCTTTGCAAGAACCCGACAGGATTCATAGACCGGCGCACAGCCGCATTCTTGACAGTGGGTTGACAGATGACCGATTTGCTTATTTTTCACAGTTTGGCAATGTTCCCGTAATCGGTCATTAAGACATCTCCCTGTCTGTCCGATGTATTTCTTCCCACAGGACAGCGGAAGCTCATATACAACACTTTCTGCGCAACACTTTCTGCATTGTAGCACAAAAGTAGCTAGAACGAAAATGGATTTCGTCGGACAATTCGAAAATCAATAACGCGAGAAAGGTGCAGTCTCAAGAATTATTTTCAAGTAAATTGGTCTTCCGAACTCACCAGCTACTATTCATAAATTGAAATCTGTACGTGAGTAATTAATTAAGAATTTTGATTTCTCGAGAAAGTAATGGCCGCCGCCTCGTGGAGTTTTTTAGCTCAAGGTTTAAAATTGTGCTATCTCTCACAGGCAATTTTTTTTTTACAAAATTGGTGCAGTTCCTTGTAATGATGGTTCGCGGTTCGAACCCCGTCCAAGCCCCAACATTTTTCAGGCATACACGGGGTTCGAGCCAAGAGCCTAGGGAACTCGATTTTTTACCTCTACTTCACATCACTACCAAATTTAAGCCAATACGTTTAACGTTTGCAAAAAAAAAAATGCTTATTCAATGGAAATAATGTTTGAGGAAACGATGACTCCCGGACAATACATTTAATAAGTCACTCTTGCAGTCTGTGCATGAAGCGGGCCTCCATGTGTACATACGTAATTTTATTCAAAAATCACACCGCGTGTCAATCCCGGCGACTAAAAAGAAATTGGTGAAACCTCCCGTCCCATGTCCTCTGGGTTATGAGGAACATCGTACTGGAGGTGGTCGGGCTCCCGAACGTTTCCGACGCTGCGTTTTTTTTTGTTATTTATTAAAAAAATTTTAACGTGCATCTGAATCGGCGTCAGGAAGGCAGTAAGCTATCGCAGGAGACGAAAGATCTGATCAAGAACCGCCAATGTATGAAAGCCTCTAACCCTGGTAGTAACTCCGTTAGACAGGATGCCAGTAAGCTATCGCAGGAGACGAAAGATCTGATCAAGAAACGCCAATGTATGAAAGTCTCTAACCCTACAGCTAGAATAGAACTGGCAGAACGTTCCGAGTTAATCAACAATCGTAAGACAGCTGACATAAGGAAGTATAATATGGATAGAATTGAACATGCTCTCAGGAACGGAGGCAGCCTAAAAGCAGTGAAGAAGAAACTAGGAATAGGCAAGAAGCAGATGTATGCGTTAAGAGACAAAGCCGGCAGTATCATTACCAATATGGATGAGATCGTTCAAGTTGCTGAGGAATTCTATAGAGGTTTATACAGTACCAGTGGCACCCACGACGATAATGGAAGAGAGAATAGTGTAGAAGAATGTGAAATACCACAAGTAACGCCGAAAGAAGTAAAGGAAGCCTTGGGAGCTATGCAAAAGGGGAAGGCAGCTGGGGAGGATCAGGTAACAGCAGATTTGTTGAAGGATGGTGGGCAGATTGTTCTAGAGAAACTGGTCACCCTGTGTACGCAATGCCTCATGACCTCGAGCGTACCGGAATCTTGGAAGAACGCTAACATAATCCTAATCCATAAGAAAGGGGACGCCAAAGACTTGAAAAATTATAGACCGTTCAGCTTACTGTCCGTTGCCTACAAAGTATTTACTAAGGTAATCGCAAATAGAATGAGGAACTCCTTAGACTTCCGTCAACCAAAGGACCAGGCAGGATTCCGTAAAGGTTACTCAACAATAGACCATATTCACACTATCAATCAGGTGACAGAGAAATGTGCGGAATATAACCAACCCTTATATATATAGCTTTCATTGATTACGAGAAAGCGTTTGATTCAGTCGAAACCTAAGCCGTCATGGAGGCATTACGGAATCGGGGTGTAGACGAGCCATATGTAAAAATACTGAAAGATGTCTATAGCGGCTCCACAGCCACCGTAGTCCTCCATAAAGAAAGCAACAAAATCCCAATAAAGAAAGGCGTCAGGCAGGGAGATACGATCTCTCCGATGGTATTCACAGCGTGTTTACAGGAGGTATTCAGAGACCTGGAGTGGGAAGAATTGGTGATAAGAGTTAATGGAGAATACTTTAGTAACTAGCGATTCCCTGATGATATTGCCTTGCTTAGTAACTCAGGGCACCAACTGCAATGCATGCTCACTGACCTGGAGACGCAAAGCAGAAGGGTGGGTCTAAAAATTAATCTGCAGAAAACTAAAGCAATGTTGAACAGTCTCAGAAGAGAACAGCAGAATGCGATAGGTGGCGAGGCACTGGAAGGGGGTAAGGGAATACATCTACTTAGGACAGGTAGTGACTGCGGATCCGGATCATGAGACTGAAATAATCAGAAGAATAAGAATGGGCTGGGGTGCGTTTGGCAGTCATTTTTCGATCATGAACAGCAGGTTGCCATTATCCCTCAAGAGAAAAGTGTATAACAGCTGTGTATTAGCAGTACTCACGTACGGGGCAGAAACCTGGAGGCTTACGAAAAGGGTTCTACTTAAATTGAGGACGACGCAACGAGCTATGGAAAGAAGAATGATAGGTGTAACGTTAAGGGATAAGAAAAGAGCAGATTGGGCGAGGGAACAAACGCGAGTTAATGACATCTTAGTTGAAATCAAGAAAAAGAAATGGGCATGGGCAGGACATGTGATGAGGAGGGAAGATAACTGATGGTCATTAAGGGTTACCGACTGGATTCCAAGGGAAGGGAAGCGTAGCAGGGGGCGGGAGGAAGTTAGGTGGGCGGATGAGATTAAAAAGTTTGCAGGGACAACATGGCCACAATTAGTACATAACCGGGGTAGTTGGAGAAGTATGGGAGAGGCCTTTGGCCCTGCAGTGGGCGTAACCAGGCTGATGATGATGATGAAATCGGCGTGCTCGGGCTCATAATTTGCACTCCGGCTCCATCGGAATACAGCCTGGGCGGACCGGGATTTGTTTTCTAAACGGTGGGCAAAAAATTCCGGCAGCACCCGTTTCACAATAACCGTCGAAGTCAATGCGGTGACCATTAGCAATGCTGCGGGCAAACCGTATTTCCGAATATAGCTTTACTCCGAATCCGTAGTAGTGGAATTAGAGTAAGCGTGTTAGTCGCATTAATACACGCATGCGCCGCAGCGCGACCGCAGACCATGGCATGTGCTTCAGACGCCACGTGGAAAACTTCACTAAAACGAGTCCTCCCAGCCACTTCCAGTGTTTTCCCGTTGGCACTGTAGAAGTAGGGTTCAGTATATTTGATATCTAATAAACGAAGACGCGCTTTCATAGGCTTTTATTTCAGGTGCAAAACTTTTAGTTATTGTCAGCTATAGAAGAGCGCGCCTTCTTCCTCCCTTTTATCAGTCGGACATGCACCGGCGGAGTGCGCTCGTAGCAAGTCGATAGCGGTTAGGCAGTAAGGCACCATTAATCCCATCCTCCTCGCGGGCATTCGTGGTGTAGACAATAGCGAACAGAACAAAAAGAGAGAGAGGGAGAGCGAAAGAGAGAGAAAACGGGTGGTGCAGCGCACTAAAGCGTCGGGTTGGTGTGTTTGACGAACGCGTTTGACACGGGTTAGAGTTCGTCCAGCACCGGAGAAAATTTAGTTTCTTTTTTAAATGGAACGTCCGAGAAAACGGCTATACAGACACGGACACGCCTACCGTAAAATGGACGAAGTATCCGAAGAATGCTAATCGCTATAAACGACGAGTACACGAGCAAGGAAAACAAGGACAACGCGCTCTCTCACGACTGAAGAAACATTTATTTCGGCGCCATGCGTTTAAACACATAAACGCGCAACGACTTGCCCAGCTTCTCGTTGCTACAGAGGACGATATTCGAACGCCGGGTAGGCCGTGACACCAAAGTATTATCGCGGCTTGGTACCGTAAAGAGTTCTATACATACATGGATCATTGCGTATTATTTTCTTGAAGAACATCGATCCGCTTAAGAGCACGCGCATCCTGCACGCGGAAACAAACGTTGTTGAAGATCTCGAAAAGAAAAGAAGCTGCGCGCATCGCCGTACTCGGGCAGGGATTCGCTAAAGTGGCCACGCGTGGGTTGCTCTGCTTTCGTGAAGGTCGTGGCGCTGCTCGACAAGCGGTCCAAGCGGTTCTTCAAGGGACGCAACCTTGTGGACGCCCTCACCGACATGTGCATCGACGGGGCGCAGATCGTCAACAACAACGTAAGTGTGCCATTTGTCTGGCGTCCACGACGAGCTCGGATAGACCCTCGGCCCAATTCAAAGGGCTTAACATCGTCTGTCGAGCGTCCCGTATTAACTTACGCCGTCATGTCAGTACGCGAGTGTCGCACAGACGTCAAATAAGCTATATTGTCGTCGCTTAGTATTTTGTCCATGCGATTGCGGTGACGTCTCCTGGTGGTCGCATGCAGCCTCTGGTTGCGCAACTTCGACAGTGGCGAGAAAGAGACGTGTTTTGGCCTGTATACTCGGTGATTAAGAGTGTGTTTTTCATGCCTTTAAATACGGGAAAGTGTTACTCGGGACTCGAGCCCAGGAAAGTGTGCCTACACATCAGCCGTGTAAGGCAAAATTTATCAATTAAACTGTCATACTTTGCACGACAATCGTATTAGAAGCCAAGGTGTTCATATATCGGGTGACCAATTTCCATGGAAACAATTTTTTGCGAAAATACGCTTTAACCGATGTGATGATGGTGGGTTCGCTATTCGTTCTTTCATCGCGGCGGAAACAAGAGAAGTACTAGCCGTCACAATCGGCTCGCTAATGAACACATTCGTTGAATAACTGCATAATTATTGATTTTCACTCCAGCATTGCGATGGTATAGGACGCCGCGGCAGGCAAAATCAATTCATACGATTTTAAAAACGCCATCCGTTGTTGGGATAATGCGTCGACAAAAATCGCCTTTTGTCGCTTCGATACCGAAACATTGAGCGCAAGAGGTGCTGGAAGCACTGCCCACGTTATTCTCGACGCCGCCATGACGTAGAGCAGCTCGCTGAGAAGACTTGGGGCGCGATCGGAGATATTTTGTTCGATACGCGTTCTGTTCAGTTGCTGCAACGTCACAAAGTTGCAGTATGCAAAATTTGTGACAGCGGGGCGGAGAGAGCAGCCAATCAGGAAGCGGTGACCTCCCCGGAAGTTTACTTCCGTCGTTTGTCGTCTGCTTGCAGACAGTATACTACAAAACGAAATGTTTCTCGTCTTCCAAATGAATGAAATCGTTACCTAAAAAAACGTATTTTATCTTTTTAAGCCCAAACACGTTTTCAAATAGTAGTACGTGTCACTACTGCAATTTATAACTATTAGGTTCTTTGCGTCGTCCCTAGGTGGTGTCGCGCACAGCGAGAAGAAAAAAGAAAAAGAAAACGACGGGAGGAGTGGCGCACTTTTCAAGGGGCAGCGACAACATTCCAGTGGCTCGCTGGCACCAATGATGTTGTCGATTTATCTGTACAACCAACGAATTATTTGTTTCGAGAAACAAAAACGACGCCGCAATTCACTTTCTGCCATTTCTTCAAACGCGTTTCGCACCGCCACCCGCTCTCCTCCTTCCTCTAGAAACGCCAGCGCAACAACAAAAGTTCCCAACGGAAGCGCCATTTTCTCGAATTAAACTATGGATTGGATTCAAACGTGCTATTCCGCAGCCGAAAGAAAGCCGAAAAGGCCGCCTGTTGGATCCAATCCAATCCACCAGACGCGCCATGCGAAGCCGTATGATCGCTCCAAACTTCTCAACTCCCGTCGCGTTCGGACGAAATGCTCGGTGGGCGGATGATTGACAGGAGCGTGTCGTCATTTTGACGTCACCAAAAACGGGGCGGCGCCCCGCGGCTGGCGACGTCGGCGCGGAGTAGGCCAATCGCGCGCGCCGGTAACCGAACGAACGCGCCGAACAACCATCTCCGATCGCACCCTTGGTGAGTCGCTCCACCCGTCATCACGCGTTTGTACCGCAAGCGACGGCAGGTCGCCGAGACATGATCATCGGGAGACAGAATGATGAGAGGCGTGCACTGGCTACCTGTTGGCGGAAAGAAACCACACGAAGCGGGAAGCATCACGCGGGCACTTATTCGGACACCTATCGTGTGCGCAGTATCAGTATGGAAGCGGGGAAAAAAAAAGAATTTTCGTCGACGAATAATGTCTCAACAAGGGATATGGGGTTCTTAAAACCGCGCAAATTGATTTTGCCTCTTGCTGAATACTCCTCCAATACTACCGTTGCAACGTTTATGTTAAAACCACTCATTTAACGCCTAATTATCGAATCCGGGTTAATTAGCAAACGGACTAGGACGGCCACTCGACCATCTAGTGTCCGCCATGCTGAAAGAGCCAATAGTGAAGAAAGCATCGTCGCATCAGTCTCGCCGTGGATGAAGCACGCGCCGGTACGAGCGCGTCAACTGTTCGCCGCGGGCGCCAGAATGAGGCTGAGCACCCTGCCAATATAGCTCGCCGGAACGAAGCACTGAAGGACCGTGTCTAACCATGCTTAACAGAACTTTCGCTCGTATAACTATGTTCAAGACACGTTGAAACCTGGCCATTTTTTTTTCAGGTTGCTCTTACAGTGATGCAAGTGAAGGTATGTACGGTCAAGAGCCCGTTTCATTTCATTTAGTATTTCTCTCGAGAGCACGGTGCCCGAAAAGTTTAGGTGGAGCCTCCTCCTGTGTGATGTTGTATATAGGGGACTCTTCGCGCAGCTCACTCGCATGCTTCGCGAAGGCTACACCACTGATCGGCTTCCACCGTTCCAGATTTAAATGCGTAAGCATTTCTATGCTTGCCCAACGAGGAAACGCCCGTCCGTCCTTTCATCCCGTAAGACGATCGCTTTCCATATAGAGCCCACAGAGCCCCAGAGCGACTTTACCTTCGTGCTGCCTGTCGCTTCAACGCGAACGAAGCGGCGAGAACGCAGCACCCACGAAGGTCTCAGCACACGCCGCACCCTGCCCATTTCGCAGATTGCTGTCAAGATATGGGCCTGCGCGGCTCTCTTCAACGCGACGCTGCGAAAACGCAGCGCGCAGAGCTATCAGCGCTCGACACACTGTCTACATCTCATAGCGCTTTCGTGATACGGTCCGCGCGGCCGTGCCATACGCAGCCGCCGCCGGCCGGAGTACGTTTCATCACGGTTCATAATGATTCGACACGTATGGACAAGGCGCTAACGAGCGATAACGGCTTATGATGATCGGAACTTTATCAGCGCCGCCACGTGCAGTACTTTGCTTGGGTTATCAATGCACCTTGCGCCGCCGTCCGCACCATGCAGTTCACGTCGCCGCAGCGCTGCCGTTAGTACTGGCCGGATCAGGTTTCATAACACTGATAATGATCAACACCGGGCGGCATGGAGATGAGCAAGTGGCACAATGCTTACGCATACTTAGACAACTCCGCGAAGAGTTTCTACGGGAATTCTTTGAAGAACTGGAGTCGGCAAAAATTGAGTGAAAAGGATGCATAGGAAGGCAGGGAGGTTAACTAGAGGTAGTTCCGGTTGGCTACGTTTGTACTAGGGTGTACGAGCTATTATAGATTCACTATGGCTTGTTAACTTGGATAAATTGAGTCAGATAAGGTTGCAGAAGCTCGCTGCTCCGGCAGTGATGTAGCAGCGATCCGCCTTTGCTGTAAAGCTGTTTGCGATAAAAACACCCATTTAACGCCGTATTGTCGCGTTTCAAGAATTTAAAAAGTTAATATGGTTATTGAAAATTTCTTCGTGTTCTTACCGCGAAGAATTAGATTCTGCGGTTTTACGTGCTAAAACTGCTGTTCGATTGCGAGGCACGCCATAGTGGTGGACTCCAGATTAATTTTGACCACCTGGAGTTCTTTAACGTGTGCCTAAGTATACGTACACGAAGTGTTTTTGCATTTATGCGCAATTGAAATGTGGCCGCCGCTGCCGGGATTGAACCAGCGACGTCGAGCTCAGCAGCGCCACACTATAGCCATTAAGCTATTGCGACGGATCCCTTGCTTTAAAATGCGCCAGACAATTAGAGGACCTAAGATTCCTTGGCGCTTATATACGTACTACGAATGAATCTGCCATACAACCTCGTTCACCAGAACAAGAGAGTTTCGGTGGTTATTAAATGCGCGGAAGCTCTCGCAGTACGCTGGTGATAAACAATGGGGAAATCAAAGTTGTGTGCTCATGTGCTAATTTGCTGACCTATGAAGAGCAAATAAACTTCCTTACATCCGCCGTGCCACAAGTTACAAGAGGCACGTCGCGAAGGGCCCAGCAGGGCCCCTGTATACGTTAGTCGGCTCAGCGTCCGCACCAGATACAAGGACAGCAAACAGCACCAGAGAACACGAGAAACAAGCATGCAATCGAGAAGATCACAAGGCGCACGCAAATGAATGTTTATTTCTTGATGGCGCAAAATAAATGTTGTTTGACAAGACATAAACCGAACATACACATCAGCTCAAGTACAAAGAAAAACAAACCTACTCCGTGATTTTGGGAAGTTACCGCAAGCAAAACACGACACTTGAAAGGACCAACACGAAGCCGTACTGACAACTGATGATTTAATGAAACGAACGTCAAGCTTATGTAGATCAGACAAACACGTGCACCCGAAAATATATATTTTTTTCTCTTTTTTTAGCGTATGCTGCTCTAGTGCGCATGCACAAGAAAATAATGGACAATACGCGCAAAGCTGCAACGCAACTGCATCATAACTTTCTTGCGCGCTTTGTTCTTTATCTTACGGTGCACGTGCATATGTTATAAAAAAGACACGTGCGGGTTCACGCGCACTTGCGGTCACTGATAAGCAGGGAAGCTTCCACTGAGTTAATCGGTATTCTATCTAGTGTCCTGTTGGAAGAGCCTAGCAGACGAAACTTCCGTTTCGAGTGAAAATTGTGCGCATGCGCTACTCTGGCTAATCTCATCGCTTCGCGGCGTTAGAAGGCGCTGACTGGCCAGCCAACTAATCGACGATCGCGTGATGCTGTTAAAGAATCGGTTGACTGTGCAGTGTTGCGATTTACAGGCTTAGGATGAGAAGATTTAAATGACAAAATTCGTTTGTTAGCTCTTGGCTGGCAGGCCCAACAAACCTGCCTGGATGAGAAAGGTAGCCCTAAATCAAGAAAACGTAAAAAAAAAAGAAACAATCTACTGGGACCTCGTGAGGGGCAACTAAAGGTGCTAAGCATGGCAGAAAAACGAATATCACGTCAAAACACCCAAGAAAGCACGGAACTTTAAGCTGAATGCATCCATAATTCCACACACTCACGCCGTTTCACATAAGCTGAATAAAGTGGGTGAAAGTTCGGGCGTTATAAGGTGGTCTTGTCTACACCAGATAAGGTCGCAAAATTGTGCAGGGCAGCAAATAAAGAAAACAAAAGTTGGAAGGCGATTCAACCTCTAGTTGAAATCGATGAAGGACAATGGGCCAGACAACGAAATATTCCTTACCTCAGTAAGGATGGCTTCATTGCGGTGAGGCCACCTTATGTCACTCTGAAAGCTTGCTTACTGAGGGGCCCTCAGTGAAGGTTTCCTTGGTCCTTCCTCAGCGTAAGGTAGCTCCGAAGCTACCTTCATGCGTCCTTACGCCGCTCCTGACCATGAACCAACACTTCACGTCACTGCTTAGCCACATGACGTTTGCTTGCGCATGCGCGCTGTCGCCCGCCTGCGGAGATGCATGAGCAGGCATAGAGTTTCTCACTACATTACCTAGAGGGAAATCTGGCGCTGCTGCGCTGTGGTATGCATGGGAATGCCGGTATATTGTGGATTCGGAGCCACGTCGGAGCCACGTCGCGTACGTTGCAGCCTACCACAGATGGTTGCAACACGAACGAAACAAAATCAACGTGCTCATCAGAAGAGCGTACAAGACGGCGCTGGGCCTGTTCGAGTCCACGAGCACGAACCGCTTGTTACAACTCGGATTACACAATACGCTCGAAGAAATAGCCGAAGCGCAACGGACTTCTCAACTGGAGCGGCTGTCCATGACCAAAGCCGGGAGGAAGATACTGGACGATCTGGGAATTAGACGCTCGAACGAGGTGGAGCTGAAGCTCCCCGTCCCCGAAGAGGTCCGACGCCAGACCAGAATCAACCACATACCGAAGAACATGAATCCCGAGTTCAACAAGGGAAGAAGAGCGGCGAGGACCAAGGCTCTCATTGACCAGCATGCCAACGACGAACACGCGCGGTACGTGGACGCGGCCGAATACCAACGGAACGCCTTCACAGCGGTCGTTATAGAGGCGTCAACCGGCGCCACGAGGACGGCAGCGAGAGTGAGAAGCGCCGGAGCGGAACAAGCGGAGGAGGTAGCCATCGCCCTGGCCATCGCCGACGCAGACTGCCACAAGGTGCTGAGCGACTCCAGACAGGCGGTGCGAAACTTCGCCAAAGGCCAAATCTGCAGGGAGGCTGAGCGCGTACTGCGAGCGTTCAAACTAAAAGAACGAAAAGTACGACTCAAGTGGTTCCCGGCGCACGCGGGCGACGCGTCGGGACGCAATGTGAACCATAACGAGACGGCACACGCAGTGGCGCGAGCGCTAACCAACCGCGCCCCGGCGACAGACCGTCCGACGTGGTTCGGAACCAAGGACCGCATGACGGATTACAGTGAAATCACGAAGGCCTACCGCCTGGCTCGCAGGACTCTCCCACCCCCGCACCCGAGACTGAGTCGAGCGGAGGGGGTAGTGCTGAGACAGCTCCAGACCGGATCGCTACCGAGACCGAGACTGATGAATCGTATGTACCCCGAGACATATCCGACAGATACGTGCAGAGTCTGTCGGAGGGAGACTGCAGACTACACGCACATGTTGTGGGACTGCGTCAAATATCCAGAAGATTCAAAATCAAGAACACTCCCACCGCGGCTTGAGGCAGCCGCAAAGGGCTACGACCGAGACGATCAGCTATGGGCCGTCCAGCAGGTCCTCGAGGCGCTCGAAAGGCACGGACCCAGCGAGCCGGCAACGGCGAGCGGAGGCCCGCGCCGAGTAACGGCGACTTCGAGGATGACGTAGGCCCTCGTCGGGGCGCGCGCGCGCCCAACTGCAGGCATAAATAAAGTTGTCTCCAATCCAATCCAATGTGAGCAGGGTACGTCTTGCCAGGCATGTTCGTTGCTGCCACACGTACGGCATGAGTGGCGTTGCTAGGCGTTGCACGACGCCGGCGTGCGAGCGTTGCTGGAGCACATCAAGTTTTGCGCTATAATGTGGTACTCTTTTACGTTCAGTAAAATAGAAGAAAGCGTGTACGCGTCTCTCTATTAGCACTTCAATTTAAATATTATGCGACGATGCACCATTCTTTAATTAAATAATGGTGTTCGCGTAAAGCTTTTAAGAGATCCTCTCGAACCCAGGCGAGCTGCAACCGTTGCTTACGTGAGGACGGGCGAAGGGAGCTTCCAGAGTACGCTTGCTTTCTCCATCGGTCCTTCGCTGTAAGGAGGCCTCACGTAAGGTTAGGAAGTGGCCGAAGGAAAGGAATGTTTCATTGTTTGGGCCAATGTCTTCCTGAAAGAGTTGGGGGTGAGAATTGCGTGTATGAAGCGTACAATTTATTGTGAGAGCCGCGCTGGAGCGACATTTGATTGACGCCTAGTGGAGGTTGAATCGCTTTCCAACTTTTTGTCATCAGACATCATCATCGCCATAGTCTTCGTCATGACAATAATAATAATAACCGTCGTCGTCGTCGTCGTCGTCGTCGTCGTCGTCGTCATCATCATCATCATCATCATCATCATCATCATCATCATCATCATCATTCTCCTAATTCACATCATAATTCTCCTAATTATCATCAAAAAGTCGTCATCAGCGGGCTCTCAGAATAAATTATATGGTTCACCATTATCAGTCATTGTCATCAATTTTGTCACATTTTTTTAGACTGCACTAGGTTCCGGATTGACCCACGAAAAAGGCTAGAGGCTAGAAATAGGCACACCCAAAATGGAAAAGTGGCAGTAACTCGCCAAAGAAGACATTGTCTTCAAAAAAGGAGCAATCCTCAGTGCACCAAGCAACGTAGCGACAGATTTGTGTCCTTTGCAGAAAAATTGGCGCACGCAATTCCTTTGTCATGCGGCGCGATATATGTAGGCCAAACGACAGGTTGAAAGAGCATAAATACAGTGCACGAAAGGTAATCTCTGGACATCGAAATTTTACGTCGTAGAGACTGCGGTTGCGCGCCTTTGTTGGAAGAGATAGCGTTTCATGCAGATCTGCTGATTAGAGAAATTGTGGAAGCTCTCAAGGTAAAACGGTTGTTCGAATCTTGTGTCTGCATGCCTTGTTTATGTTATCAGAGCAGGATGTGTGGTTCCTATCAAAATGTTGTATGTACGCGCAATAGGTTTTTTTTTGGTACTTCTGCTGATGTGCATCGTCAATTTATTTCACGTAAACCAGCATTTATTCTGCAATGATAAAGAAATAAACTCGCATTTGTTAGTGTGCGCCTTGTAATCGTCTCGGTCTCCCACCTTGCTTGTCTCTCGTGTTCTCTGGCACATTTTCCTGCCATAATGAACCAACTAGCCTAAGTATACGTTTTGACCAGATTTGCCCAATGAGGCGAATAAAGGCTATCGTTTTACGAAATAAGGCTACAGCCTCGATTAAATACAGGTGCAGGTCAAGTATTGTATTGAACATATTTTTTATCTAAGCGCATCGAACATTTTTAATACTCGCATTGCAAGATTGCGTAGATCGTATAGCTTAACTCACTCAGCGCGATGTTTTGCGAATGAGTCACAAGATCGCATAAGGGTTTCTAGGTCGTGGTGGCTCTGTTTTTACCGCAGACAGATAACCAATTTGTTGGCCGAGTGCTCACTATCGTACAATTAACACTCTAAAACACTGGCACCCTGCCACGTGACAATATAGGCAGCAATTTGAGAGTACCACATGAAAGCACACAATCAGAGCGGAAGCAAACGAATGCCGAGATGCCACTCGGAGCACAGCAGACAAAGGCGTGCCCTTTTGCTTGCGCACAGGGTCGCATTGGGCCAGGGCTACCGCTTTTATCACTTTTGAATATTCCTCTAACGGGACGGCACCCGGGACTGCGCAACCGGGCGCCGTCGGACAGTGATGAGTACATTATCACCTCAGCAGGATCGACCTTTTAAGTACGAGTGCCAAACACTTAGGTTTACATTCCTTTATTTAATCTTCATGACAAGCAAAATATACTTTTCATTAAGCTTATAACATAAAAGACGATGCCTATATCATATAAGATGCAGTGCAGAGCGACGTACAAGGAGACTGATTTTTCACAGATTTCTGTAGGATAGCCTGTTCAGGCACCGAGTGTTTCATTTAAACAAACGCCATGCAAGTATGATTTTCTTTTCAGCATAAATGTTATGGGGAGCGTTATTCACCTTAATTGAACAGAATCTGAGATTATTTTGTCGTAAAAATTCGTGACGGTGGAGAGCCCTAGTTGGCACGTACGTTTGGAATGGGATGAGGCAGCAGGAGAGATCTAGTGAGATGGACGGTTCAAGGTGGCGTACGCACTCTATACTAATCGAAAGGAGAAAGCCATGGTCTATTGGATGGACTTGAATGACTTGCGGGCGTTCCACGTCTTTCATTCTTCCCTCCGAACTGCCCGCCGTGGTTGCTCAGTGGCTATGGTGTTAGGCTGCTGAGCACGAGGTCGCGGGTTCAAATACCGGCTACGGCGGCCGCATTTCGATGGGGGCGAAATGCGAAAACACCCGTGTACTTAGATTTAGGTGCACGTTAAAGAACCCCAGGTGGTCGAAATTTCCGGAGTCCTCCACTACGGCGTGCCTCAAAATCAGAAAGTGGTTTTGGCACGTAAAACCCCATAATTTATTTTTTTTTTCCCTCCGAACTAAACTTGGTGGCAAATATTGAAGTGAACTTCGTAACTTGCGAGTGAGAAGGCCTTTGCCACACATTTTTCGTTGATATACTTGCACGCTTTCGAAGTATATTTATGACATAAACCAGAAATAAATAAAACGCATGCGTTCTGGTGTTTAAATCGTATAATTTTCTTTTATTTCATTGTCACCATTTCATTCCATCATACCTTATCAATCGGTAAAAAAAATGTGGCAGCAACCATCGTAGGATGATTTCGAAAGTCATCGACAGCTTCTTATGGATGACCCTGCTGTGAATCTCCATGCCATCCCATGATTCACAGCGAACCGCAAGCTTGCTGTAGGTTTAGACAATACTTTTTCGGCACAGCATCGGTGACAATATTCACAAAATTTCGACAGAGGCGCGTCTTGCGTCGAGCGATAACTGGATAACAGTGGTGACACGATGAAATAAGATATCACACTATACCGTGTACGCGATATCTTCATAACGGCCAGTGTTTGCGTAGCGCACGTAAGCAGGAAAGGAAGGACAGAGACGAGTCTTTGCTCGTCTTCCTTTCCTACTTTCGTGCGCAACGCAAACAACGCCGCCATGAACCACGACCAACTCTCCCCAAGTCTCTACCCTAATGCGCGACATCTGCTGACTCACACCACGCGCACGCCGATGAGGAGCCAGCCTCTTGCGATTTCGGTGACCTTACGCCGTGCTTGGCTGCTGGCGTTGACGCCAGCCAATCGGGAACCCCTCTATCTCTTTCCCTGCACCTGTTCTTCCTTCTCCACTCTTCTACCCTCCTCCTCCTTACTCCTGTTAATCTCTCCAGTTTATCGTGCGAGAACACCGTCCGTTCAACCATCCAAAGTGCGCGAAGTACAAAGAAAGCTATCGCTGTGATACGCAACATACTAGTTACTCTTTGGAGGCTGTTTTCAGGTGTACGGGGGATGTAAAGAAAACCGGAGAGGCCTAATGGCGGCATACTGAAATGATTTCTCTCTGTTCTTTTTTTTGACTTTGCAGGATGCGGACAAGAACGACACCGAATACGCTCTCTGGAACTGCATGAATGCCACACGCTACGTAATGCTCTACGGAGGGTCGTAAGAAACCGGAAATGCTTCATGTCGCGCAGCAGTAATAAAGTATTACTGCGGCAGACAGTCCGCGCGCCGTTTATTGTGTCCATGCAGTCGCTATCGTTATTTGACTGGCTCGCTGACACTCACTCACTCACTCACTCACTCACTCGCTCACTCACTCACTCACTCACTCACTCACTCACTCACTCACTCACTCACTCACTCACTCACTCACTCACTCACTCACTCACTCACTCACTCACTCACTCACTCACTCACTCACTCAAGGCCCTTTGACACTATGGCACATACTATAGATCCGTGGCACTCTCCATCAATGCAACAAGCACTTGATTTCTTGTTTGATTACCTTCAATCAATTGGCTTCCTCTCAAAACTCTAGCTGTCCATAGGACTACGTACATCGTATGAAAAGTAGGTATAAAAAGATATGAAGTGGAGTTATTAATGTTATTATTTTCACTTTCTTCTGCCCTGCTTTTAGGGCCTTTCTCTCCCCTCTCCCTTGCTGAGGAGCATGTAGGCGGATTCTTCTACGCCGGCAAACCTCAGTGCTTTTAAATAAAGAGCCCTCTTTCTCTCTCTTTCTCTCTCTTTCTCTCTCTTTCTCTCTCCAAGGTTCTAAGGCAATCGAGGGGCCACAACGCACGCCGTAGCGAAAGCCTCTTGTTTAATTTTCACCATCAACCTAAGGCGTTTATCTTGCACCCAAAAATCGGCACACGATCCATTTCCACGGAAATGTGCGTATCGCGTCCGCGACCTCATGCTTTGGAGCACAACGCTATCGCCACCAAACAAGTGTTTTGGCGGCTGTGGCGTGCACATTACTGCGCAAATCTCAATTCGCGCTGGCCGACCAAGATGTCACGACGTCTGATGCTCTGCGGTCTGCGGCAGTAGTTATGAGTACGCCAAAAGAAAGACCTGACACGAGCGAGGCGTGCCTCCTAGCCCGGGCCTTGATTCGCACTTGTTTGCATTTATTCGCACTCACTACGCGCGCTCAAGGTCACCGCTCACTCCCGTCTTTTTATCCCGTTTCTCGTCGAGCGCTAGGCTACAAGAGCAGACCTCAGGCACAGATCTCTCTATCCATCCTTAAATAAATGTCTCGTATTTCTCTTCTACGAGGGCCCCTTCAATTACGTAAATATAAAAAGACATTGGTAAGCCGTCAACGCATCGAACAGCCGATTTTGTGATTGATAAATGCAAGGTTCCATTAGCCACACAATATATATTTTTTTGCTTTATTATTCCTGAAATACAGCTAAAATAAACGGCACATTGGGGGCGAAATGCGAAAACAGCCGTGTACTTAAATTTAGGTGCACGTTAAAGAACCCCAGGTGGTCGAAATTTCCGGAGTCCCCCACTACGGCGTGCCTCATAATCAGAAAGTGGTTTTGGCACGTAAAACCGCGTAATTTAATTTTTTTTTTAAACAGCACGACTATACGCATTGTAGCCTGATTTAAAACAGCTGTTGCATCCCTATTCGAAACTCGCGCCTATGCAGCACCAGAAGCGGCGCGCAATGGAATGGGGCGACACCTTGACGGAAAGGCGTGAATACCGGAGTTGGCAGAGTCGGGCTCCTGCTAAAGCGTGGCGCCATTTACCAACGTCGGAAGAACGTTCGCCACTTTGAACAGACAAATGCACCGGCAGGGCTCCTCGATCAGGTATAGAGAAAAAGGCGGAGGGAATGGGTGAGGTGGGCCGATCTCAAATATTTGCCAGGTGGGAGGTGCCTTAAGGCGCACCTCTTCCGCTGCATACGTTCCGACTCCGCGTCACCGATATTCCATTTATATTTTGCAAATGAATGCATCGCATGCCACGGCCGGCCCATATCTGTAAACCACATAGCACGTCACAGGCTCTTTGGGTGCGTTAGGTTAGGTTAGGTTAGGTTAGGTTAGGAGCGGATAATACTCGAGGGCACGACAAATCGCCCATGTGTGGATTGTTCGCAGATTAAAAAAACTTGCGAGAATTATTCATTTAATTGTTTACTCTAGGGCACATGTTGCACTGGCGAAATTTAAACCTGGTAGCAATGAAGTCATATTCATTTAACAAGAGATTCTGATACTAGCACCAGTTTTGAGTCGTACTTCCAGCAAATGTGCGGCCAAATGCATTAGCTTCGCACTTATTGCAGCTTTGTTCCGCCGTGTGCGAGGGAGACTTCTTGGGAACATAGTAAGTGAAACGTCAATGCATTTCGTAGCTCATTCTGAGAACGGATATGATGATACGGGCTAGCCTCGGCATAACAATGAAATGGACTGCCCGGCGGAAATTCCTCAATTGCAATATGTACCCTAAAAAAGCTTACTGTAACTTTTTCATCGGCTATCCGCTCAAGTAATTTCCTCCTCTTCAAGTACTCGACTTGAAAAGGCTGAATTATAATACGTGACTGATCGGATACTAGTAAGAAGATCTGATCCAAAAGCTACGGTGCCTTGGCGTCCGGCTGGCGCATTTCGACTATTCCCGAGACACACACGCACCCGACATTGTGCGCGCCCTTTCGCAAGCTTGCGGCTCGGATCGTTCGAGCATGTTCAGAGAAATGGAGAGCCAACAAAGAAAGGAGGAATACATATAGGTCGGCCGGAACAGAAATGCACTGCAAAAGAGATCTTCACTCAGCTCCCCATGACCCTTATACCCACCACCTTCTAATCCGAACGATTGCAACCGAGAAGAGTGGTTCTTATCCTGCTACTCAAGTAAATATATTTACTTGAGCAGCAGGATAAGAACCACCCTTCTCGGTTGCTCTTACCGTGACCGAGCAGTGTCATCGGCTTGTTCGTTAAAAGTGACGCCTCAGTGGCCTGGAAGCCACTGAAAAGTGGCATGATGATCTCTCGTATCCGACTCCAATTGTTTCTGTGGTCAACTTCCGAATACAAGTTGCATGCACGTATGCTTACACCCTTATATGAGCACATCACCCGCGCGGTGGTGGCTCAGTAGTCATGGCGCTCGGCTATTGAGCATGGCGTCGCGGGTTTAACTTTCGGCTTTATTTCGCATTTTCCCTTCTTTCTTTTGCAGAGAGAGAAAAGAATTAAAAATTGCAAGGGGGCAAGGAACAAAAAGCTGCGCAACAGCAGCTTTCGATAGTAAAGTTGTAAATTAACCCTTTTTCTCATCTCTTGGACATCGCTCCGGACCGTTAGGACCCAGGGTAGCGTATCCCACCGCTTTCTTACAGTTGTTGCTACTCGGTGTCCGAGCGGCCATTACATTTCCACGGCTGGTGATGTGCTAGGTGCCGGGCGAGGTACGGAGCGACGTCCAAGAGATGAGAAAAAGGGTTCATCTACAAATTTGCATGGTGAGAGTTTACATGTACAAGCACGAGTGCCAGTACGAGCATGAGCATGAGCACAAGTAGGAGCACAAGTAGGAGCACACATAGGAGCACACCCCCACAATACTCACGATCCACATTTTAAGCGCTTCTTTTTCCCCCTTCTCTTGTCGGGAAAATTCACTGTTCTTCTTCTCGGCCAACCACAATCGTTGAATCGCTCGCAGAATGCCTCCCATGACGTAACAATAGCCAGGCGCGGCCCCCCGCATTGTGATGGAGGCGCAAAGTAAAAACCTTTATGTACTCAGCATCGGGTGCACGTTAAGGAAACGCAGGCAATCAAAATTAATCCGAAGCCCTCGACTATGGCGTTTATCACAGCCGCTGTCCACGTTGAGACGTTTAAGCCAATCAATCAATTAATAAACCAATAAATAAATAAATAAATAAATAAATAAATAAATAAATAAATGAATAAATAAATAAATAAATAAATGTATTTGTTGACTCCTCTACATGAGTGCACTTGCACATAGAAGATTCTACACATACTCCGAAAACACGCAGGAACTTAACTTTTCTAATGCTGATGATGTCAGTATAATGGACCCCCTCAGTTTTGAATATGCTTTGTTTGAACTATTTTCTGATCTTGCCTCTATGGACATTGACGCCCCCTTGAATCAATTCAATGACATCTTATTTTTGTGCACTCGGAAGTACGTGCCAAATAAGGCAAAAAAGTTAAACCCAGCTAATCCTTGTAAAAAAACATTATGGGGTTTTACGTGCCAGAACCACTTTCTGATTATGAGGCACGCCGTAGTGGAGGACTGCGGAAGTTTCGACCGCCTGGGGTTCTTTAAAGCGCACCTAAATCTAAGCACACGGGTGTTTTTGCATTTCGCCTCCATCGAAATGCAGCTGCTGTGGCCGGGATTCGATCCCGCGACCTTGTGCTCAGCAGCCTAACACCATAGCCACTGAGCAACCACGGCGGGTAAATCCGCGGATTAGACGCAAAATTATCCAAGCAAAACGAAAAGTAAATAGACTACGAAAAAGGCTAAAAGTAAAGCCCGTTGTAAGATTTGGCGACGATCTCGCCGCTGCCGCCATTTGTAAGATTTGGAGTCGGGCTTGTAGGACGATCGGAGGAACTTGGGGCGACAGGACTAGGCGAGCAGGATTTATTTACATTATTGACATTTGAACATGAGGATACATTTACACAGTCTAGCGTGGCTCCCAAATGGTGCACGCAAGACGACGCATACAGCAATCGAGCACACAGATCACGAGTACATTTCTAGCACAGAGCACGACGACGAACACACCCTAGCAGCCCAAAACAGCCGCTTATAACCACTCCGTTCGACGTCATCGTTCGACGTCGTCGTTCGACGTCATCGTAGAAAGTCCTCGTGGTCGCCTTTGAGAGAAAGGGGTAGGGGTTTTACACACACACATGCCGCACAGGTTTCAGTGCTCTCTCCGAGGACAGACAACCTTTGCAGCGCAGTCGTCGTGGTATCCATTGTCCCGCGTCCCCGTAGTCAGCTGGTCACGCCCGACCCTTGCCGGCGCCTCTAAATTCCAGAGCGGACCTCGCACAGCGGCCTCCGCCGCTGCACATTGTCTGGTGTCTCGAAAAGCGCATGGGCAGGTTCCGCCAATTACCACCCCTCGAGAACTCCCCTGAGCTGACCCCTCGCCGCGTGGCTGCCGGTTATCCGCAGTTCTCTGAAGTGCGCCACCACCCCGGTTGGATCGAAACACGTGCAGCGGGCTGAAATAGCTGCAGGCCGATCCTAATACCGTGCACACAACTCGATATAGGCTCAGTGAAGTCATTTTCAGTGGATGGATGGATGGATGGATGGATGGATGGATGGATGGATGGATGGATGGATGGATGGATGGATGCATGGATGGATGGATACAACTTTCTTGTACGCCCGGCAAAGTTTAACGCGACCTGGGCTCAGGCCTCCCACGGGGGAACGTCAAGGCCCTGCCTCAACGCCGCCTAACGGGCTTGCTGGACTGCACACGTCTAGATTCCGAGGTCTGAGCTGCGCAGAGCGGCGGCCCACCTCGACGACAGGGTCTCCGGAGTAACTGCCATCCCTCCTATAACTACATTGCACTCCCACAGCATGTGTTTGAGTGTTGCTGGTCCTTCCTGGCACAATTTGCACGTGTCGTCCTGATGCTTATCTGGGAAGATACGTTTCAGACGGAATGGATTAGGGAAGGTGTTCGTCTGGAGTTGTCGCCAGGCGACGGCCTGCCTCTTGTTCAATTTGGGACTCGGTGGTGGGTATATCCTTCTGGCGTTCAAATATGCACTGGTTATGTCGTTGTATCTGGTGAGCCTGTCCCGTGCTGCTCGAGAAGCGTTCGCTATTGTGCGAGAGGCGTTGCCCTGTTCGGCGCGGCGGGTCATGTTTCGCGCCGTCCGGTTAGCCGTCTCGTTTAGGTTCGGGAGTGCGTCGCCTTCCGTGGTGACGTGCGCGGGGAACCATATGATCCTCGAGCTCGTGGTTTTGGATCTGCCCGCTTTGGCCAGAATGGAGAGGGCTTCCTTGGAAATTCGACCTTTGGCGTAATTCTTTACTGCCGTTTGCGAGTCACTTAGTACGACTTCGCATTCCTGTTCTATGAGGGCCAGCGCAATCGCTATTTCCTCCGCTATTTCCGAGTGTTTGGTGTATACACTGCATGTGGCTCTGTTTTTTGACTCTGCGTCTATGACTAGGGCGGTGTATTTTTGGCCCTTCGCATATTCGGCTGCGTCGACAAAGCGCGCGTTTCTCTCCCTGCCGAATGAACGGAGCAGAGCCTCGGCTCTTGCCTTTCTTCTACCTCGGTTGTAATCGGGGTGCACGTTTCTTGCGATTGTTGCCACCGTAATGGTCTCTCTGATTTTGTTAGGGATTTGCATTTTCTGGCCGTGCTATGAGGTATAAAATTAAGGACGCTAAAGCTAACTACTTCGCCAACATTCTTCCTAATTTTTTGAAGAGCGCGCCTAAGAAATTTTCGAATTACCTTAACCCTACGAAGCATGACGGCCCTAGAACTGCGAGTGCCGACAACCGAAACACCGTGACTTCGTTTAACCCTTATTTACAATTGGTATTTAATATCGATGACGGGAGTCTTCCGCACGTAGAGCCGTGCGTCCGTAGACATATCGCTCGACTTAAAATCGCTGAAGCAGGCGTAATAAACCTTCTACTGAACATTGACATAAAAAAAAAAAAAAAGATGTTGGGCCAGACAATATACCGAACTTATTTCTTAAAGGATATGCGGAACGGACCGCTAAAGATCTGTGCCTAAATTTTAACAAATCTTTAACGACGAGTACCTTTCCTGCACATCGGAAAATTGCCAAGGTTGTCCCACTTCATAAATCTGGAAACGCGTCTGAGGTGTTCAGTTTTAGACCTATTTCACTAACTTTGCCTGTATGCAAGCTTCTTGAACATATAGTCCTAAAACACATACCTAGACGAATAATCTATACTATCACCCTGCCAGCATGGTTTCTGCAGGGGACTTTCGACAGTCACGCAACTTATAGAACTAATATATGACATATCTCAATGTGTAGACAACGGACAACAGACAGACCGAATTTTACTTGACTTTTCAAAGGCCTTCGACCACATACCGCGCAAAACATAAAAAAATTCATTCCATATTAGGTGAAGGTACTGTTGTTGAATGGATTGAGAATTACCTCGCTAACCGCTCACAGTTCATTCAAATTAATAATGGTGTTTCTAGTTTAGCTCCTGTACCTTCCGGTGCACCCCAGATTAGCGTCCTGGGACCTGTTTTATTCCTCATTTAAATGAATGACTTGCTTGCTAGGTGTCACGTAAATATCCGTCTTTTTGCGGACAATCGCATCTTTTATCGTGAAATTAATTGAAATGATGACCACGAAATCCTAACTAATGCTCTAAAGTCTGTTTTCATTTGGTGACAGGAGTGGCAGATGACTATATATATGCACATAGGAGGAGGAGACAAAGGGCAGGAAAGACAGGGAGGTTAGCCAGTGTAAGTACCGTCTGGCTACCCTGTGCCGGGGAAAGGGGTAATGGGAATAAAAGGAGAAAGAAGAAGACGAGGGAAAAAAAACAAAACCGGAAAATTCACACAGGAACGCGATACTACGCGCTACAACACTCAAAGACGGTCGCACAATTCGCGTGTCCTTAAAAACTTCAGCAAAGCCCTTAAGGCCTTGAGTGCCGAAGTCCGTCTGGACCAGTGTCCTAGAGCTTTTTCCTCTATAAAGGGGCGATTGTCCAGTTTTTCGAGCGTGGTCACGAGCACTGTTCTTGGCACTTTGTAACAGGGACAGTCATAAAGGAGGTGCACAATTGTCTCCTCGCCGCCGCAGGTGTCGAAAGTAGGGCTGTCGGCCATTCCAATGGGGAATGAATAGGAGTTCGTGAATGCCACGCCGAGCCATAGGCGGCACAGAAGTGTTGCTTCCGCTCGTGGCAACCCTGGTGGAAGACGGAGTTGAAAACTTGGATCCAATCTGTGAAGACGTGTGTTCGTTAATTCACTGGTGTTCCACAGAGTTAGCGTAAGCTCGCGTGCGAGGGAGCGAAGACTTGTCGCTGCATCTGTTCGTGACAGCGGTATGGGTATAACATGGGCGCCATCGTGGGCCGACCGGCGGCGTCATCCGCACTGTCATTTCCCGAAATTCCGCAGGGACCCGGTATCCAGTAGTAGATGATGTTGTGCCCCTTGTTTATTGCGTGATGGTGAAGTAGTCGGATGTCTGCGACTAGTTGCTCATTTGGTCCGTGATTGAAAGGGGAAATCAGAGACTGGAGAGCTGCCTTCGAGACACATAAGATGACCATGAATGTGATGATTTGTGACCAATAAACTCCAGAGCAGCACGGATAGCTCCGAGTTCTGCAGCCGTCGAAGATGTAATGTGAGACGTCTTGAACTTGAGGGTGACAGACTCTGCGGGAATTACTACTGCTCCAGCTGAACTGTTAGACGAGACAGAACCGTCCGCGTAAACGTGGATGCGTTCTTTGTGCTTGTCATGTAGGAATGAAAGCACGGTTTGTTTGAGGGCGAAAGATGACATCTCCGTTTTCTTTTTGATACCGGGAATAACAAGAAGAGCCTGGAGTCGATGGAGGTACCACAGTGGTAGAGATGGTCGTGCTGCAGGCGTGAAGTTCGACGGTAAAGTTCCATGATTGGCGGCAATAATCTTGCTAAACGCTGAACGAGGTCGAGCGGCAGGAAGGGAGGCGAGATGATGAGATGGAAGTCGGGCGAAGTGCCTGGTATGCATCCTTAAAGCGTCGACTTGAAGATACGTATTGATGGGGTGGTCATGCGCGATGGCTATTGTAGCTGCCGTCGATGCACATCGTGGAAGACCAAGGCAAATTCTCAGAGCTTGAGCTTGTACAGACTGGAGGGCACGGAGGTTGGTCTTACCGGTCCCACCCAGTACAGGTAAGCTACAGCGCAGGAGACCGAGGAACAGTGCGTTATAGAGTTGGAGCATCGCACTCACAGACGCACCCCATGGCTTTCGCGCAAGAAATCTGAGCACGTGGGTTACCATGACTAATTTCCTTTTTAGGTATGAGATATGTGGACTCCAGGAGAGGTCTCGATCTATTATCACTCCTAGAAAGCGGTGCGTCTTCTCGTAGGCAATCGGCTGTCCATTAATTCTGACAACGTACGGTTTCATTGCTTTGCGCGTGAAAGCGACCATAGAGCACTTCTCGGAGGACACCTCTAGACCTCGCGCTCGAAGATAACCTGATTTAGTGTGGCCGCTTTTTGAAGTCTGGCGCGCACTTGGGGACGCGTCGCTCCTGATGACCAAATGCATATATCGTCTCCATAGATCGACACATGGACGGATGGCGGTAGGGTATGAACCAGGTCGATGAGGACGAGGTTAAATAGAGTGCGGCTCAAGACTCCGCCTTGTGGTACGCCACGGTAGGTGTTGTGTTGTGATGACGCACCATCCTCTGTTTGCACAAAGAATGACCTGTCCTTCAAGAAGCCGAATATCCAACGAAAAACAAGGCCGCCTAGGCCGACATCGCCCAAGGCGTCCAGGATGGCTCGATGGGTTACGTTGTCATAAACGCCTTTAACATCCAGGAACATCGCCGCTGACAGCCTCGTTAGGCTTTTTTGTGCTGTACAGACGAGACAAGATCTACGACGTTGTCTACAGAAGAGCGTCCGCGTCGAAAGCCTACCATAGCGTCAGGGTATAACTTCTGTTCTAGATACCATTCTAGACGCGTCAGCACCATCCGCTCCATCACCTTTCCTAGACAACTGGCCAGAGCAATGGGACGATAAGACGCCACGTCTAGGGGTGATTTACCTGGCTTGAGCAAAGGCACAAGGCGGCTGGACTTCCATGCAGAAGGAACTTCTCCTTCACGCCATGAATTATTGTACACGTCTAGAAGTGCATGCCGGGCTGTTTGACCGAGGTTTCCAAGAGCTGCATATGTCACCCCGTCAGGCCCGGGCGATGAGGAACGTCTGCAAGCTGCCAACGCCGCCTGCAACTCCTCGATGGAAAACAGATTGTCCATACGAGAATCCCGCGAGATTGGAACATCACGGGGATCACGTGTAGCGAACGATGGCGGTAGACCAGCAACCTTGAAACAGAAGTCCTCCGCTACGTCAGTCTCTCTGCGACCTTGGTAGAGAGCCAGTCATTTGAAGGGGTGGCGTTGTTGCGGTGATGTTCGAAGACCACGCACCGTTCTCCATATATGTGACAGGGGTTTATGCGGATCAAGGGAATCACAGAAGGTTTTCTATCTTAGAGACTGCAGGGAGTTGATCCGACGCTGGATCTTCTTCTGTATGCGTCTCGCCTCCCTTAGGTCGCAGATGGACTTGGTGCGCCTGTACCTTCGTTCCGCGCGACGGCGGATTGCTCGAAGCCGCTCCAATTCTGCTTCAAATTCAGAAAACTTAGGAATAGGCCTAAAAGCTCTTGTGGCTTCTTGAGCAGCGGCGTTAATTAGCTTCTCGATGTTGCCAGGTAGACAGTCCTGGATCTCTTGGCAATTCTTCTCCATGAGCAAGGTGTATTTAGGCCAGTCAATGTGATGAAGAACTCTTGTAGAGTGTGACTTGCGTATGCCGTCGATTTTAACATATGTTGGAATGTGGTCCCTACCATGCGTTTCGTTGCCCGTAAACCATTTCAGACTGACACTGAGGCATCTTGAAACAAAAGTCCAAACAGCTGCTGTACGTCAATCCCCGCAGAAAAGTGGGACTGCCATCATTTAGGCAGCAGAGCTCATGGTCCGACGCGAAGGATAGTACACGTCTTCCTCGACAACCCATCTTTAAGCTTCCCCATAGCGGATGATGCGCATTGAAGTCGCATTAAAATCGGCAACATTAACAATAACTAGAAAGAAACGAATATCTGACTTCACCTATACATCATTAATGACACGCCTCTGATTAGGGTTCTAGAGCATAAATACTTGGGTTTAACGTTATCCCATGATCTCCGATGGAATGCACGTGTTGAAAACATTACATCGACTGCACCAAAGCGACTTTTCTTCCTCAGAAGACGCCTTCACGAGGCACAACCCGCCACAAAGCTGTCGGCTTTTATCGCATGATTGTTCAATCAATCCTTGAGTACGCTAATATTGTTTGGTTTCCTTTCATTAACGAACTTATTGACAGACTGGAGGGGGTGCAGAGAAAGTTAATTAAGGTTTATTATTAATAAATACAACCTAACTGACTCACCAACTAGTCTACTAAAGCAAGCTCGTGTGTTAACCTTACAAAATCGAGCTAAACTATCCCGACTGAAGTTTCTGTATAAGTTAAACCATGGCAATGTAAACATTGACACATAAACTTATCTCTTTATCACGTACAAGACCTACACGTCACAAACATCCTCATATCCTTGTTGAACACAGACCCAATTCAAACTGTTCTAAATACTCCTATGTTAATCGTTCAGTCAGAGAGTTCAACCAAGTGGACCATTCAGTCACAAGCACTCCGACTTTAGAAAATTTTCTAATGTTGGTCGAGGAAATAATACGCGCATAACTGTTCATCACTAATTTTACATCTTATGTTCTACATTTCTTAACTGTATTCGATATACTTACGTTCTTTATATTTGTCACCATTGACTTGACGCATAATTATCGTAACACTGTATTGCATTGTGCTTCACATACCTGTATTACGTCTCTTTACGCTGTATTCATGTATGTACGTGTCCTCCTTGCTATAATCTCGTGTGATATTAGCAGTATTGATAAATAAATAAATAAATAAATAAATAAATAAATAAATAAATAAATAAGGTCTGAACGCACATGTACCCCTATTGTGAAGAATTATGCATTGTGAATTGACTCGGCGAACCTTAAACAGCAAATACGTTAAAAGTTTTTCATTATCGAGCGTCATACGATAACTACGCCTCCTTCCTGTCAGAGCCTGATTCCTCGAAGTCTGCATTTGACAGGAGACCTCATGCAAAGGGCCGACGACGGGTCGAAGCAGGGCAGCTGTTGCTGCGGTTACCGGCTCCGCCTGCTTAGGAAGGAAGGAAGGAAAAGAAGAGGTGAAAGGCAGAGATGCGCCTCCTTAGTCACGGCTACCAAACCGCAGCACAGTTAACGAGTGCTGTGACAATGGTTGCGTGGCGTTTCGATGTTGGTTGTCTGAGATCGCGTCCTGAAACACCTGTGACAGTGGCCCATAATAAGCCTAGGGGGATGAGAGACGCTTCTATGGGATTTCACACTATTCTGAATTTTCAATCGTTCCGCTCACCGGACGGCACCGAAGAACCTGCTATAACGCATGGAAGCGAGATCGGTATATCACAAAGCGTTATCGACTGCCAGAAGAACACTACAGCAATGAAAACTTGGATAGAAACTCAAAGTAATGTGGGCATTGCTAAATTCTGCCCTATCGTTTAGTTCGCCATCTTGTCAGGTGTGATTGGCTCTCAGCTAGAGGTGCTAAAGGCTCTCTAATTGGCTCAAAATGCCGCCATTGCAGAAGTATACAATATGGCCAGGGGCGTAGCCAGGGGGGGGGGGGGGGGGGCTTATGGGCCTTCAGCCCTCCCCTCCCCCCCTGAAATGTTTTCGTGCTGTCATGCACCGCCAACCAAAAGAACCCCCGGCGCTGGAAATCATTCTGGATTTGGTCTAGAATGTCTTTTTCAAGCTCGAAAATACATACGTTGCGAACATTGCAAACTCGGGCTGGATTTCGTGGCAACGCCCATGCACTGGAGTCACATAACGCAAGGAGCCCCATTCAAGCACAAAGTTTCAGGGGCGTCTTGATGGCGAGCGGGCTCGTCGCGGCACCTTGAGGAGGCGGCGGAATCCACGGAGTGCATGGATTTCAATTCCGAAATTTTATGGGTATAAAGTTCTCATAACCTTTTGATGCGAAAAGTGCAGTGCCATTTCCAAACGCTTGCTTTATATTTTCAATTCCGGAACTTTGTTGGTTTAATGTTGTTATAAACATTTGACGCCAAAGGTGCATTGACTTTTCTAAAGTCGTACACCGGATCATACAACGAGACAAGTCGAATCAACACGCTACCAGACAAGTTGACAAAGCACGCAGCGAGGTCCGATGAGACGAAACGTTGTGGTGGTTCATTTGTGCAAGAATATATAGAGCTATATGTGCAAGAAAAGAATATCAACATTTTTTCCGCCTGCGCCAAAGCATCCATGTCAAGACACTAAAGCCAGCAAAGGTAACTACTGTTACGACTTTGCACCGGTGCCACCACTATTACGACTTTGAGGTGGTCCCGTAGCGCTCGTCACCCGTTTCGTGACAGAGCATTGGTAGCGAAGACTCCGAGTCAGGCGTCGGTGAGAATAACAAAAGGGACTTTATACACTATATACAGGTCATTATACAGGACATGAAGGGATCGGCACTGGGGCCGAGAGCTCACAGCAAACGCGGCTGTTCCCGCACGGCGACGTCCGGCGAAAACGCGTGACACATCTCACTCCAGTCGAGAGCGGCACTCAGCTCCCGGTGGGTCGGCGGATCCGGTTTTCCAGGCGGCGCGTCGCGGCTTATAAGCCCCGAGAAACCATTGTCACTCAAACGGCCCAATACAAAGCCAGCACTCGACGGTCGTCCGAGAGGTCCAACCAGCGACCGCGCTGGCCACCCCGTTCAAAGTTGGCGGGCGCGGTGACCTCCCGGCAAAGGGAGGTACGGCGCCGGGCTGTCTGGCACTTGGTGACACGTTTGGACATGTTGCTCGCCGACACTTCTCCGCAGGACACCGCTGCCTGACGGCTCAGCATCTTGACTTGTCAAGGGAGAATTAGGGCGCTGTGCCTTTCGGCGCAGCCCCGGGTTTGTCCAAAGGGCGCTCGCAGGATAAATTCTGCATCTTGTAGATTCGGAATCCGGGCTGGTGGTAATGGCACAACACTACGCTCTTATATATATATATATATAAATATATCCTTTGACCTTTATTCGCGAGGACACATTGAGCCTCTTCAGTGTTATTGTCCTCGCTGCCCGCGGGCTGCCAGAGCCAGCCAGAGCGCATGCGTTTTTCTCATACTGCCCCGACCACCGCGCGACCACTTTAGTGCGCGTTCGTTTTTATCTGGCCGAGGGGATTTTAACCTGGCAGAGTTGTAGACGCTTTCCGGCTAGCAGACGAGAAAAAGAAACAATGGTCGCTTGCCATCATCACTGTGGGGACTCGACAGATTGCAATGCGTTACCTTGAGAGCATCATCTTCACTTCGATGTTATTGCAATCTCTCCGGAAAGTCTTGTCTCGCCCGTGTAGGATACCGAGCAGTATGCGTATGCTTCTCTGTGAACCAAGCGTCTCACGTTTTCTTCGATATTCCTTCGGTAGCTACATTAGATGCCCAAAGGAGGCATTCGACTGTGGCCAACATTTATTCCTTTGCGTTTTTCTTTTCATTTCAGTGCCCCCGCCTCACAAAACGAGAAGGGACATTGTTGCGGCACAGCGAATTGCCGCATGATGAAAGTTCGATTTTGTAACTTCTTCTTTTGCGGAAATGGATGAGCCGCGGGACGCTTCAGTTGCCGGATGCTCTTATTATATTATTGCGATAGCAATTACATGGACACTACAGGCGCATTCATGCCGTCGCCGTCACCCTCATGTTCCGTATGAAGTCCCAGGGCGATAACATCATGACCGCGCGCCGCATGCTGTATGTGCGAGTGAAAGCACAGGGGTGGGGGGGGGGGGCTGGCAAGGGTAAGCCGACGATGGTGGCTCAGTCGTTTGAGCGCAAGGAAGAAAAGGCGGAGAGGATGCGCGCCGCCTTCCGCTGCGCGTGATACGTCAGGGGGAGTAGAGGAGGGGTTGGGGGCGGCGAGCTTTAGGATTCTGTGATCTGTGAATCTGTGATTGCGCAACACGTTTATTTGCCTTGTTTGACGCATTATACACAGTGGCTTTTTCCTAGATAGGGAGATTTATTGGAGACTTTTACGTATATTTAAATATCTTGTTGCCAGGTTTTGTATATACGTGCAGTGAACCTTGTTTTCAGTGACACTTTCTTGCCCTTTATCAAGCTGTATCTTCGCATTTGTATATTCCATTGTATCTTCGCATTTCTAATATACGAGGACGAGTCAAATGAAAATGAGCCAATCCATCCCGCGCAATAATAGTTCGGTTCATTATCGGCGAGGAGTGCGCGTAGCACCCAGGCACCTCTCATTTACAAAAGTGGCACGCATGTGTGAGGATAAATATTCATTAATGCTCTTACACACTGGGTTGAACATGGTTGTGTGACATAATGGACGCTCCAAAAGTTGAACAGCGTGGTGTAGTGAGGTTTTTGACAGCTGAAGGTGTTTCCCAAAAAGAAAGTAGTCGCCGTATGACTGCCGTATACGTTGAACATTGTATTTCATTGGCCACTCTGAAGCATTGGAGCAAATGGTTCAAAGAAGAACGTGAAAGTTGCAAATACGATCCAAGACCGGTCGAAAGCCACCGTGCAATCACCCCCAACACAACTGCAAAGATTGATGAGCTGATTAGACAAGAACGAAGGATAAGCACCGATGAACTGGCAGAGCGTGCGAACATCAGCCACGGTTCGGTTCCCACCATAATTAATGAACATCTCAGTTATCGGTTCTTGTGTGCGCAATGGATGCCCAAGATTTTGAACCACCACCAGAATCTGATTCTGGTATCACAATAAGGGTGACGATTTCTTGTCTGCAATTGTGTTCGGAGACGAACCATCATGCCACTACTACGAGCCTGAAACACGACAGGAAAGTTCACAGTGGAAACATTAGAATTCACCACCCCCTAAGAAATCAAAGGCCGTCATTTCTGCCGGAAAGGTGTTGACTTCTTTTTCGATCGACAGGGGCCATTACTGATCGAATTTGCTAAACCTGGAGAGACTAGGGGCCCTATAACGTAAAACTATTCCAATATATTTCTATTCCAATCTCCTGACGTCAAATTTGCGTAACCACCTACGCAAGTACCGGGCGGTCACTCGCAGGGTTGTATGAACAGACCAATCAAACGCTCTCCTCGTTCATAGGAGGTCCCTTTTGTTTGCTTGAAAAACGAATAACATTGCCTACACTGAGCGGCTTGTCGTATCTAATTGGCTGACAAGAGCCGAGGAGAACGCTCAAGTGGAGAGGGATTCGATGGGGCCGAGCCACTGCACTGAAAGTCGATTACCGGATGAAGAGGGTGGTGCCGGCGTCTACGATTGGTCGGCTTTCCCTTACTTAGCTTGCGGTGGCTGGTCGAAAATCGCGGCGGCATGCAACGGAAGCTCAAGAATGACGCTAAAACGGACCCTCAGCAAAGAACAGTTGGCAGAATGAGGGGGTAAACGTGCCGAAAGTGCTCGTAAACGTTACACGGCCACGCAAGAAGTCATATTATACGCAAGTACACCCATGCTCTCCGGCAGGTGCGAGTAGCCAGCGTCTGAGCGATCGGCGGCAGCCATCTTCTATTCCTTTCGGAACGGGGCAGCCTGCGGCTATTCCGAAGAAAATTCAGTTTTGTTCGGCATATTAATGCATCTTTATCGCGTACACGTCACTTTGACGCGGTGAGTTCTTGCGGTTTTGTGACGTCGCGTGACAGGCAGGTGAAGTGGGTGCAGCCGGAAAACTTTTTACCAATAGCCGAGGGCTAATGGCGAAAAGGGGTCGAATCAGAAATAACTGTTTTTCTTTTTTCTGTCAAATCATGCATAATCAGTGGGTACACATCATATCAGATGGGGAGGTATCGCGGTTTTCGTGACGTCGCGTGACAGACAGGTGAAGTGGGGGTGGTCGAAAAAAGTTTTTGACCAATCGTGGAGGGCTGATAGCAGAATTGGAATAGAAAAGTTTGGAATAGTTTTATGTTATAGCGCCCCAGCAATCGTTTCCGATATTCTGAAACGCCGGATCGGCTGCGTGTTGCAATCAAGAACAAATGACGTGGAGGAATGGAGTCATCTTGTTACACGACAATGCCCGTCCCCACGTCGCTGATGTGATTAACACTAAACTGGCAAAGTTCAAGTGGGAAATGCTGTAACATCCGCCATACAGCCCAGACATGTCACCTTGCGACTTCCACATTTTTGGGCAATTGAAAAAAAAAATACAGCTCAAGGGAACGAGATTTGTGTCGGACGATGACGTGAAAGAGTCAGTTACATACTTTTCGAAGCAGCTACACAAAGAGTTGTATGAGACGGGAGTCACGCGACTCGTTAGTCAGTGGGACAAATGTCTAAATGCTAATGGAGACTACTTTTAAATAAAGTATCCCGTTTGTCATATATTCGCGTTGGCTCACTTTCGTTTGACTGGCCCTCCTATATTTTGCGGAACTACTACTTTTTATACATATGTGCTCTCTGTTGCGACTATAATTTCGGTGCACTTACTCCCAATACACGGCCGGTGACAGCTGCTGCTGTGCAATACATTGGAACGAAGGACAGCGTCATTGAGATTTTTTCCTGGCCGTTGCATTTGTACAAAATTGTAAACAAGGTTCTTGAATGACAAAGTTTCATTAAAATATTTGTCCTCAACTTTTTCATTTCATGGCCTTTACATTTTTTATATGAGCGGCATGCACTGCTTTGCCTGTTTCGAACTAATATAGTTCTAAAGTTTGTGTGATATTTTCTTTACTTATTAACTAGAGAAAAAGCATGGAAGCGCTGATATCAGTTATTTTGGGTGGCAGTTTTGGAACATACGAGTATATTCTTTCATGAAAAAATACATTTACTTGTTTTCACAGTGTGTAGCGTTCAAATTCGTTTGCAGCATCTTTGGCAATGGCAGTGCACTTATTATTCACCTGTTTGATCCCTCGACAAATTCCATAACGAGGAGGCCGAGCTGAAAAGTGAGCTCCCCCCCCCCCCCCCCCCGAACGAAATTTCTGGCTACGCCACTGAAAATGGCAGAATTTGACAGCGTCTAGAAAAGCACCCTTGTATGACGTGAGGTAAAGGACCGATGTGAGCTGGCTGCTAGGAACAACTGCTTTGTGTCAGAGCCAGTAAAATTTGTTTTTGAGATAAGCACGGATCGTGCTCCCTGAAACCATCGCCGGGGTTGGCCGCCTCCGAGACATCAGGCGTGGGTTGACGTTCGCACTTGTGTTACGGTGTCCATGATGAAAGAGTGTTCTTTTTTGGTCGGCTCAAGCAAATACTTGGCTGGAGAGTTAGGAAAAATGAGGGTGCCTTCTGAGCTGTGCGTGTCATTTGCGAGTGGCACGAGTGGGCACGAGCAAGTCTAGTCAGACCAGGGCCCCCATGCTTGATATCTCTCTTTTGAGAGATATTGCATTAAGCGCTCCTTGATTGGCTAAGCCATAGAGTGCGGATGCAAGAAAGGGATGACGTACCACACACAGGTGTCAGATTGTAGCTTTCGAGTGCACTGGCTGAATGTCCGCAGTTCCAGTGAGGCGCCGGGATGAACGCTATACAGCCCCCAAAGTTATTCTTAGAAAATACGGCCCAGGGGTATTATTTTGTGAGCTGTAGGGTTCGACTAGGTTGTGTACTCTTGCAATGTTTTCACGTTTGAGCCGCCTAAACAAGGCTATCGATAATGAAGTACTTCCGGAGAAGACTCCTTTTCCTCCTCACACGTTAATTCAAGTGCCTTCTAAAGGTATCTTCAAACATCCGAGTCTGTCCCGCGAGAGTTTACAATGACATTTTGCAAAGCTACATGTTTATTCATAGTGTTGTTGCTGAAACGGTCTGCGTAACTTAGCAAATTTATATCCTCAACTGGACATCCTTGTGGGATAAGGCTGTGGTATAGAATATTTTTTTTCAGCAAGTCGATAATAGCGCAGGTCGATGCCATCGTCTACAACGTAGCGCGTGCTGACATCCTGAGCACAGCGTACCTGTGCGCGATGATGGCACTAGTGCGATCATTTACGAACTTGCGGGTATGGTATCCATGCCTAGTATTGTCCAGCCAGAACCTGTTAAAACATCTGCTAGGACTTCTTATTGCTTTTGAGCATAGCGAAAACTTAATTAGATGATAGCTTGCCTCTGGTGGCTCTAATTTTGGGCAATCTATAATCTAATTAAGTCTGCTACAACATTCTATTGCTTTTGGGCAGAACGGCGAGTTATATAGATGATAACTTGCCTCCAGTGACTCTAATTTTGGGCATATTTCGTCCGTCATTACCGTCCTCACACTCTTCTTTTTTTCTCTCGTCCCTTTTCTCCAGCGCATAGTAGCTGGCTAGAGGAATGAACCTCAGACCGACCTCTCTGCATTTCATGTCATTAAACTTATTTCTCTATATCTCTGTCTCTCTCATTTTGGGCATTAGTTGATTATTTGTACCATTCTCATCAAGACATGCTTGTCCGCAGTGTTCTAGCATGTTGGGTTCCGCCTTCCGACGCAAGGCCACGGATTGCGAGGAATGCCATTGTGGAAGTTATCGGACTCATGCTCGTCACGGGTGGTCACTGTCATGCATGCTCTAGCTGACATGTTAGTGCCGTAAAATTTCCTTCGAATTAATTTCGAGAAGTTTTACGAAACTGTTCGCTCAAACGAATGTTTGCTCAAGTGAAATGTAAACTGGGTGTCGATCACTGAGGGCGCGAGATCTGAACAAATAATTCAAGTGATGTTGAATCAAATGGTATTTCCTTTGAAGAGCTCAAGACAGCGGTTCTAATAAATCAGACGGAGCGCCTGTGTCTCACACAAGCCGGACAACAACTACTGACTGAACTAAGATATTCGCTGAAACCGCAGTATTGCAGTGACAAACTCCACCAGATACCAGGCCACATCAGGAAGCCTTAAATACAAGCCACACCGATACCAAAGAACATGAATCCCGAATACCACAAATGCCGAAGACAAGCCCGAGCCAAGCAACTTGTCAAAAGCTTTGGGAATAATCAAGAAGTGCAATACACGGACGCCGCTCGGACTGCTAGAGGACACGTCATAGTAGCAGTTCGCAACACGCAGCGGAAAAGAGCCGAGATAACGGCCTCAATAAAGACAACATGCACAGCCACTGCCGAAGCTTCAGCACTCGCGATGGCAAACAAACACAGCGACAGCGCCAGGAACTCGGCACTGGTTATCTTCGACTCTCAAGCAGCATGCAGAATGTACATGCAAGGCAGATTGCCACGAATCGCTCTGAGAATCTTAGGCGACGCACTCCAAGAAGAACATGCAATCATATGGTGTCCAGGACACGAGGGCATCCCAGGAGATGAGAGGGCACGCTCCCTAGCTCGAGAACTCACAAACCGAGCGGAGACCCACAGCCCTTTCCAAGATAGTCCACTTACAGCGCGAGAAATCCTCGAACACCAACGTCGCACGAGAGAGCGCCTTGCCCCCCCCCCCCCCCCCCCGCGTCGGCGACTGGGCGTACAAGAAGCCCGCGCGTACAGAAGAACACAAACACACACCTATCCCCACTTGGGAAGAGCACACCACATGAATCCCACACTACATGCCGGCGCTTGTCCGTAGTGCGGTGCATGGCAGTGGCAGTCACTACCACATGTGACGTGGGAATATACAAGAAGACCACAAGAAGCAAACTCGTCTGAGATGCTTACCTACAATAGGGAGCCGTGGGAGATACTCCTCGCCCGGCCGGCGCTGGGGGCCCAAAAGGGCCTCTTGGACCAGGCGGAGAGAGTAGCCAGGATCCCCCCCTCCCCCTACTGGTGACCAGCAATAGGGACCCACCCAACCGCTTCCCTCTCACCCTACCCTTTTCTTTATTCCCGTCTTCTTCTGAATAATGAATAAAGTTTTTACTCCTCCTCCTCCTTCAATCTAGGCATTAGCATTATTGCTTAGCACATCTGAATCGCTGGCCTATTATAAACCGGAATTTGCAGCGCTTCTATAGGGCAGCTATCTTTTGCGTGGAGGCTGCGGGAACTAGCAGATGAAAAAAAGAGCCGCGAGAACGCTCAGCCTGTTCTTATCGCATGCTTGACGCCAGTGCTCGGTCGTCATGGCTTTGTCGTCAGCTGATCCGTTATTACCTTGGCCGCCCAGCGCGGACTGCACAGACAGCTGACAACTGAAGTCGAGATTAAGGGCTCTTGCGCTATTACGCATGTGCGAGAGTAACAGATTTTGGGCCCGTATTCACAAAAGCCTCTTACGCTATAACTGTTCGCAAGAGAAAATTTCAGCCAGTCCTGACGCTGGACATATTTTTTATCTAAAGCTGCCGGCCAGAGGCAAAGAGCACTTACGAACGAGGGTCCGTATTCACAAAAAGCTCTTACGCTAGAATAGTTTGTAAGAACGAAGTCTAGCCATTCCTAATGCTCGGCATTTCATTAGCGAGGGCGGCCGGCCAATTACAAAGATCAATTACGAACGAGAAGTTTTGTGAGTTCGGCCCCTGAGGCGGAATTTACTAAGAAAGCTTACGAACAATTTTTTGCGTAAGAAAAATCTTACGAAAAAGCGTATCCACAAAGATGAAACTTTTCGTAAGATCAGTAAGCTTCGATGCCCCCGCTGCAAATACGAGCGCTGTAGTCGAAAAAATGCGTATACTTAAGGGTAGCACAGGTGCGAACTTCAGCACTTCCGCCAATAGTTATGCCATCTTCGGCTGGTCGCCTCTGAGCGCTCTGGAGCGCTCTCGCGAGCGGCGTTGTCTTCGGCTGGTTGAAAGAGGGCGCGCGCCCTGCGTTCGGCTGGTTCTTCTCGATTGCTCTCCTCCATCTTCGAGCGCTCTGAGGCACTCCGAACCCTGTCGTTGGAGCAGTCGTCGAGATTGAAACGTCATCGCAGCGCCGCGTCGCTGCTGTTGGCGACGGCCCACCGTAACCTAGGCAACCTAAGCCACTGCATGCTGGCGTCTCGACGAACGCTCGTGCCGCCGGCGCGTCCGCCGGTGTTCTCGGCAGCGCCGGGAGCTTTTGATAGGCGAAACATTGGACGTTGGCAGTAGTCACGTGGTTTCACATCTGCCATTTCCTCCTCCGAGAGCGAGTCACACGTTCGGCTTGCGCGCTTGTCCTCTACCTCTGAGCTCGGGGAACGCCGGATCTGCCCAACTCTGCTTCGGGGGATGGAGGCGACCAGTCGAAGATACCATAAGCGTTAGTCGATTCACAAAACCTAAACAGTCGTTGCACATGACCACTTAAGAAGAAATTTCTGCGATAGGGGTGTCGCAGTCTTACGAACACAATTATGTCTATCTGAGCCGCTCGAGCTGACGCGGGTAAGCGTTAGAACGCGCTGTTGCGGCTGATTGGCGAGGGGCCACAACTGATAGCCGAGGATGGCGCGTGCTTATATCTTTGTGGCGCGTTCTGATTTGTCATCTCAAAGTGCATTGAACTGCTTCAGTGCATAATTATATTGAGCAAGCGCTGCTGTGTAAAGCAGTAATATTAATGGTGTGCGGCGAACTTCTGCCTGATGTCTGATAGGCTGTGTTTCTCTAGGCGCGCAACAGCCATGGCTTTTTATACTCGTCATGACACTCCATTTGGTGTTAGGAAATAGAAGTGTAGTGTCCATCCCTGATAACAGTAGAGTTTGTCATTATTGCGTTTGAGTACTTCTATAATTTTCTTTTTCTTCTTTTTTTTTGTTTGAGCTTTCTCTTGCTCATAGGGCGGCGGATGATTATTTTTTCCAACGCTTTGAGGCTATACTTCCCCATGCGATATGAAACAATGAGAAAACGTCTACACGTTTCTAATTATCAAAACCTGTCGCTGTTGCATAATTGGCTGTCGTCTTCCGTGCTGTTAGCCTCAGCCTTCTATCATATAGCTCATAGTTTCAATTCAGCACTAAGTCGAAGCGACGTAGTGCCTGTGTCCGCGATTTTGCCCATTCGTGGCGCTAAGGTGTAAACCAGCGTATCCTTACTACGGATGGCAATCCTGTCTACGATATGAAGCGGGACGTCAACACAAATGAAATATATAAAAAAAGAAATGCCGAATAAAATAGGGTACCACTACTGATACAAAAGTGATGCGGACTGCTTGAACAAGAGTGATGCTCTGGAATAACACGCACACACACACACACGCACAAAGATTTATATTTATATAACCACACTGACGAGGTATCACTGAAGCCACTTAGTTTTTATTAAAAGAGCGCGCAGCATAGCGCTCATAAAGACGCCACTAAGTTTTTCGTTTGGCATGCACAAAGCCAGTAACAGGCAACAGGCCATGGGAAGGCAAAACGACAAAGAAAAACGACAGTGGACGACAGCCATCGTCGTCTTACGTTTGACTGAAGATTTGTATTCTAAACCGGGGTGGGAAATGACGTCGCTCGCGTCCTTTAGTCGCTTCGTGTGATATTATTTTTATAGTTTCCTCCTCTTACATAAGAAACCCTTCATAGGCGTTTGTGAATTCTGCGCAAGAGTTTTCTTCCAGCCGGCGAATTCTTACGGCGCTCTACGCCTGCTGCGCAGTAGTCAGGGCAACATGGCGGCATGAAAAAACCGGTCACAGTGGCCTCGTATCGCAAAACGAACAATATGAAGCGTGCACGACGCTAAGCGCTTTCACTAAAACGCGTCGTATCAGCAAGATCAGCATTAACGTCGCACGAATTATGCTGCCTTGTGTGCTCTCCCGGCGGTGCGCAGCTCGATCACTTAATTCAATTCGTTTACACAAAGCTACGACATTTGTGTGTAATTAGCGGCGTAAGTGCATATCGTACGGATTGTACTGAAGGACTGAATGAATTCCACATCGAGGCCGTGGTGCTTGCAGCATGCGGCTGACAACTCAATAATTATTTCATTTATGCGTAACCTCCATATTTACGTTCCGCCACAGCGCATGTATCCGCAACTCCCCAGGCTTAGTCTCTGGCTCAGTGATAGTTGCGGCTTCAGATGTTTTAATTACCCACAAGAAAAGTGAAAAAAATATTTATCGAGACAACGGTCAGGCAAGGAGACAAAATCTCTCCAATTATATTCATTGCATGCTTAGAAGAAATATTCACGCTATTAAGCTGGGAAGGATTACGGGCGACGGTCAACGACAAATATCTCAACAACCTTCAGCTTGCCGATGGCATTGTCCTGCTCATCAACGCTGGGGCGCATTGCAACAATTGATTGAGGACGTTAACTGAGAAAGTGTAAGAGTAGGTTGAAGAATAATATGCAGAATATGCAGAAGACAACGGTAACGTTGAATAACCTGTCAATCGAACAAGAATTCATGATCGGCAGTCAGTCTCTAGAGAGTGCACAGCAGTACGATTATCTATCAATTACTCACAGGGAACCCTCACCATGAGACGGAAATTTACAGAATGAAAATGGGTCGGACTGAATACGGCCAGCATTAACAAATCGTGACCAGGAGGTCACCGATGTCGTTGAAAATCTACAATCATTCCGTTCTTTAAGTAGCATCATAATATGGGGCAGAAACTTGGAGGTTAACAATGAAGCTTGAGAAAAAGTTGAGGACCGCTCAAACAATCGATAGAACGAAAAATGTTAGGCGTAACGCTAAGAGAGAGGAAGAGAACGGTGTGTATCAGAGAGCAAACGGGGGCAGGGGTAGTTGAAATTAAGAAAAAAATAGGAGCTGGGCAGGCCGCGTAATCCATAGGGCAGATAATCGGTGATTCATTGGAAATGCAGAGCGGGTGCTGTAAGCGCTGTCGAGAACACTGGATGGATGGATGGATGGATGGATGGATGGATGGATGGATGGATGGATGGGGATGTATGTATGTATGTATGTATGTATGTATGTATGTATGTATGTATGTATGTATGTATGTATGTGTGTGTTTATGTATGTATGTATGTATGTATGTATGTATGTATGTATGTATGTATGTATGTATGTATGTATGTATGTATGTATGTATGTATGTATGTATGTATGTATGTATGTGTGTGTGTATGTTATGAGCGTGCCCTTTGGAACGGGGCAATGGGTTGCGCCACCAAGCTTTTGCTATTGTACTGGTTAAAAAAAAGAAAAAGAACACTATGAATTCCCACAACCAAATTTCCTGACCCCCTATTGTGAACTTTGGTTTTGTACGTCTCCGTTTTTCTCGTTTCCCTACTTTTCTTCCACCAATCTTCTAATCGCCTTTTACTAATCTTTATTATGGACATGTTTACTTTCCTCCTGCTCTCGCTGAACCCAAGGGCTTCAAGGAGGCCAGTGGTGCCTAAATCGACCACTGGGCAGAAACTTCACTTTCTAATAAAACATGCTCCATCGTTTCCTTAGCTTTCCCGCAGCAAGAACATGCTTCTTCTTCCTTCTTATATCTTTATATCTCGCTTTATAGGTGCATGTTCTAAGGCATCCTGATCTCGCTTCGAAAAGTAATGAGCTTCCCATTGAGTTACCACAAATTGTTTATTTCCTGATTTCGCTGGTTTCCTCTTAATCAGTTACTCATGGCAGGTTTCTTTCCGTTGTTGCCACGCATGAGATTATTTCAGCCTCTCTGACTTTCCGCTTGATGTTCTTTGTTGCTGTATTGTTCACCCTACAGGCCATATACTTGCTAGTAAGCTTCCTAGTTCTTTTTATCCACAGTGGATAAATTTCTTTCATGTACAAATACTTATATACTCTCCCAGCCCATTTACTTTCTTCCATATTCCTCAGTCGTTCTTCATACTCAATTTTACTGCGAGCTTCCCTCGCTTTGCAAAAAAGTGAGCGCCCCCTGCCGTAGGCCTGAGGAAGCGTTCGGTGCGCTGGGTGCAAGAGTATTTGTGTGGAAAACATTTCCCGTCGTCGCCTTGTTGCTACGTGTGCCATCGAGTTTCATCGCATGAAATTCAGCTTGCACTGTTTGTTTAGTTGTCTTACGTCGTAGAAATGAGGAAATTTGCAGGCATAACTTGGATTCAACTAGCACAGGTCAGGGGTAATTCAAGATCACTGGGAGAGGCCTTCGTCCAGCAGTGAACATAAAAGTACGCTGATGACGTTTTACAACATCCAAAATTCGTCCGGAATTTTAACGGACTGTTGCTCTTGAGCCGCAGTTCGCTTAGTATTGCAAGGCCACATTCGGATACTTACAGAATGGCGTCGAGCACCACTTGGATACCCCCCGCCCCCATTGGCAGCATTGTTGTGCCTAGCGATCCCTCGGAACAAAGCATGCTTCACCGGCGGACGTGCAGGTGCGGAGTGCCATTCACGTTTCGTCGTTTGCTCAAGGCGACTAAGTCGGCGCCACCTGAGTCTTACGGAGCAGCAATTATGTTCTGTATCATAGGCTCTTCGACCACCCAGAGCTGACAGGCGAGACGGGTGCCTCTCCGGTGTTACGATTGACGTTTAAGCACCATACGAAATCAGTGTAACCGAAAATGACGGCCGAAAGAAGCGCTCGCGTGGACGAGAGCTGACCCGCGGTGGGCCTGGTGATCTCTCAGAGCAAAGGACGCTTCACCGGCAGACATGCAGCTGTCACGGGTCCTGTACACGCGTCATGATTCACTTCAAGACAGCAACGTCGCCCTCCCATTGCCGCGAAGGCCGGTCTCCCGATCCTGACAGCAGAGGCCACTAATTGATGACAGGATCATCATTGACGTCAAAAGCAGGCTCACCGTTTTCCACGTGGTTGCCTCGTATTGGGCAATGGTGGGACGTTGAGATTGAGAAACGGTGGGTCGTTGACATTAGGCAATGGTGGGTCGTTGAGAGCGGGTAACGGTGGGGCGATAGAGACAGGAGGTGGTGAACGATTCGGCGTTTTGCGATTGGCCAGGGAATTCCCTCGGTGAGGGAAAGAGGGAAATAAACGGGATAAAAACGGAGCTGGAGTGCAGTGAAGGAGTGCTACAACTCGTACGTGTGCTACGACGCAGACACGTGTTCCGACGCGTACGTGTGTTCCTGATCATGCTCGTACTATTACTCGTACTAGTACATGTAACCTCTCAAATGGTAAAAATGTAAATAAGCCCTTTTCTTATTCCTTGGCCCCGGACCTCTCGATCACCTGGCACCTGGCACATCACCAGCCACGACAGAATAATGGCCGCTCGGATGCCCGAAACCCAAGAAATGCTTGACATCGAAGGGCTACGCTCCCCTGAGTTCCCACACCAGACTACGACTGGACCTAGCGCCGACGGTGAAACGTAAACAATGACAGCTCACTTCAAGACGACAACGCCGCCCTCCGACTACCACGGAGGCCAGTCTCCGGATCCTGACGGACTGACCGTCACGAAGAGGCTGCTAATTGATGAAAGGGGCCATTGTCGAGAACTCCCGTGGGAATGGCGTCGACATCAGGTTCACAGTTTGCCACGTGGTTGTCTCGTATGCGGGGGCGATTGTGCAACGTTGGAGGCGGGTGTCCGACAAAAAGGTGGGACGTCACGGGCGAGATAAGTTCGGTGTTTGTGATTGGCCGAGAAAAAGAACAGTGAATTCCCTCGACGAGTGAAAGGGGGAAATAAACGATATAGAAAGCAGATCTGGACTGCTGTAAAGAGAGGCTCGGACATGAAAAAACTTTAGGATGTAGTGTGCCTCGAGAGATGGTAATTTAGAAATGATTTTAAGCGCAAAAAATAAGACATGGACAACAAAATAAAGAACATGGACAAGTGCGTCTATCTACCAACTAGCTCGACAGCTAACGTTACTAAAATACATTTGCGTATAAACCTTTTTCTCATCTCTTGAGCATAGCTCGGCACCTTTCTTTCTCCCGGCACCTGGCACGGCACCATCCATGGCACCTTCGTGGTCGCACGGACCTCCAACTTCACAACAGCGTACTTTGCAATATTCTGACGTGCACTTGAGCGTTTGTTCTTATGAGGCTGGTAAATTTATGAGAACGTTGGCACTCAGCGTCGTGGTGATATTGACTGATTACCCTTGACGTCCTTGAGGTGCCACTTGAGCTATGACAGACAACGTAGTAAGGGCTTTAGACCTTGACATCACCAACCTATGATTTATTACCGGTCTCCAAACTCGATGTGTACGTGCCTTTGTGCAATTCGCCTCTGTCAGTATGCGGCCGCCTGAACCTGCAAAACAAGCTCTTGACCCGGTGCGAGGCATCATCGTGTTTTATCAGCTGAGAAGGAGCCAATAAGAAGCGATGAACGCTGAAACGATGACAAAGTCTGTCGTAATTTGGGAGTGTCGGTAGCCACGGCTTCTTTCTGCATTTGTTTTTTTGGGCTGCTTTCACAGCTCTCCGTGCCCTCGGCAGTGATCATATACGAAGAAAGCGCACGTTTAGTCGTCGGTCGGCGGTCGACGATACCGTCGACCAGAACCTTAGACGGTACCGGTTGCTGAGGAAACTGATACGTCGAGCCTATGCGCGGCATTAGAACCACTCCTGCAGCCGTGTGCAGTGTGATCACATAGCGTACCAATGAACGTACGTGTACTGGGCCCTTTGCCTTGAGGTATATTACGGAGTTCTTGTTTTCTTTATTTCCGTAATTAATAAAAATAAAGACATTTGGTCGCTTTGTAATACGGTGGTGGTGGTGTGTACAGGTGGGGTTGGCCTGGCAGATCTGGCCCTCAATTGAATTTCTCTTACTGCGCCAAACATGTAATCACGTCACCCTAAGTCCTGTCTCTCGTAGAAACGTGAGAAGAATGCGTAACACTTCCATTGCAATTCTTTTGTCGGCAGTGCGGTGAATTATGGCCGAGCGCGGTTGCGTTTGTCGGCGCTGCAGAAGACGCCTGGAAAAGGAAGAGGGGGGGAGACAAAGGGGAGGAAAGACAGGCGGAGGTTAGCCAGTGTAAGTACCGGCTGGCTACCCTGTGCTGGGGAAAGAGGTAAAGGGAATAAAAGGAGAAAGAAGAAGAGGGAAAAAAAGGAAACCGGAACGCTGTGTTTTTGTCTCTGCGAATTTGAAGCTACTTTGTGGGAGACACGCTCCCTTAACTACGGCGATGGACGTGGAGTCACCTGGAGGGGTTCCTGGCCCTTCTACGTCCACAGCGGCCGCTCAGAGAAAGCGGTCTAGTCGCCCGAGTGACAGCGACAGCGAGGACACTGTGATCTACTCAGCGACCAGTGATGCAACCTCGGATGACAGTGACTTCGTGCCCGTAGCGAAGCACAAATCAAAGAGAAGACTCGTCAGGACATCTCCTTCCACAAGTAAGGCAACTGTGATCCCGACGCGAAAACCATCAGACCTCACAATTTTGTTTGTGCTTGTGGCTGCTAGCGACAATCTAAACCGAATCAACTGCCAAGTCACATCTGTGTCACTCGACGTACTTGTTCCGGGTAAGATAAAAATGTAAGGATCAATACCCGTAAGAACATCCTCGCTATAGATGTCACAAACCACAGCGCGCTAAACATTCTGAGCAACGTTAAGGTGCTGAATAGCATCAGCGTACGCTGCTATAAACAAGACGATCATGACTCTACGGCTGGCGTTGTGTATGACGTAGATAATTCCTGGAAATGGAAGCTGTCGAATAGCGGTGTGCAGTGATTTGGGCCGTAAGAATATAGCCTCAGCTACATATGCATGATGTGCGATCATGGTATCAGTTGACCGCACTTGTTTAATTTCTTGTCATTTAATCCGGGCTTTGCTTCCTCCTCGCTCTCATATGACGCCGTAAGTTAAATGCGCTGCCACTTCGGTTGCACCCTTGTCTCAGCGGAATAACTTTTCAGCTAAGAAATTGCACAGCTTAGTGAATTCCGCCCCTGGTCTATAGCGGGGGGCTACTCCACCATGCCTCCACCCTAGCAAGCTAGTTTAAAATTTTAATTCCTAAACGCCGGCATTTATGCATAATGCCACGTGTGCTCCGCCTTCCTTTTGCTAATAAACTCAAAATTTCTTAGGCCTTCTGGTGTCTTGCATTGTCCACCGCCGTCGACAACTTGTACCTATACCAGAACTGATAATTTACTCAGGGTCGTGGCCTGGACTAAATCTAGATTGAGGGGTTTAAAGCACTGTTCCTTTCTTTAAAGTCAACCTGATTATCTAGCAGACTTCGGCCGCACTGCACACCTCCTTGCGTCTGTGCCCACGTTGTTTCATTCATTAATATTTCCGCCCATCTTTAGTTTTTACGTGCAGGGTCATTCCCATTTAGGGAAAACACACTAGTACTTAATCACTCATAGCAAACTAAAGTTGCGATGAAATGCAGGAGACCACTTTTCCAGTATTAGTATCCGCAGCAGGCGTCTTATAAAGCAGATGTTCCCGACGAAGTAGTACTGATCCTTTAGTGGTTTGGATGCTAATGTCTCCCCTTAGAATGGAAGACCCTTTAACATTGCCCCCCTTCATCCCCCCCCCCCTCTGCTGGTCAGGCAGCCACCCATTACTCTCCCAGTCCGACTCTTGTTTTCTGCCAATTCGTGCTTGAAACAAACAATTACTTTTTTCTGTTGTTCTTTAATAAAGTTAACTGGACTCAACACCTCGGTGGCCCGTTCAGACGGCTCTCCTGAACATCGTTCCTTGATCACCCAAGCAACGGCCGGCGCACCTGCCGATTGTTGGTCCACAGGTATAATTTGAGGATTGAATTGAATTTCAATTTTAATTCCGGTTCATTATAGGCGAAGGGAGAATGCATTGGTCTGCGCCGCCCTGAGCATACGTGAACGATCCGGGTGTGTTTGGAGTGAACCGCGGGACTGGATGCGGAAGTGTGCAACACAGAAGAACGCACATCAAGTGGCTCGATCACTTTTTGATTGCGCGCTAGAGGCGGCGAGCGGCGCGAAGCCACGCTCGAACTACCGATGTCAAGTACCGTTTCGCAGGCTTCAGAAGCTGCGGCAAGCCGGCAACGCACACGGGCCAGCTATCGCAAGCTCGAGCCACGACGGCTCTCAGCGACGTGGCGCCACAGTTGCAGAGCCGTTCGCTCCCTTACCACGGAGCGATTTGGTGGCAGGCAGCCGGAAATTGCGCCAAAACGAGGTGCGGCGTGGCAGCCCCAGGCGATAACGGCCCATGACGCCTGTTGCCCAATGTGCAGCTCGCGAGGAAGAGGGAAATACGGTGATTGAACGGAGACGAAAAGACACTGCGCCGCGTGGGGCACATCGTTTATCCGCTTTTTTTTGTCCTCTTTATTTTCAACATCCATTTTTACGCGCAAACAAAGCGAGAGCACAGAGTGATAACAGCAGTAGAGAGCGAGCGAGAACAGCCAACCAAGAGAACGACAGAGCAACAAGAAAGAAAAAAGAAATAGAAAAAGAGGGCGCCAGTGATTATGTACAGAAATGAAAGAGCTGTAGAGAGGGGTCGTGAACAAAGATTTAATCGCCGGTCCTGTGCCACGGCGCGGCACGAGCCCGTGAATGCAGGCTGGGAAGCGCCTCCTCACGCGTCGCAGGCTCGTCGACAGATGCGCGCAAACCGAGGAGAGAGACGGTTGCAGGCATGGAACTCCGGCAGGTTGATGACAAATATTTAAATTTACTCTTTTACAGAAAACGAAACAGAAAACACACACACACATATATATATACAACGAATGCCATGTTTCGCGTGCCAGAGGCCTAAATGCAAACAATTGCCGGGCCTCTGCTGTGTTTCGCCCTTCCACCAAGACATCGCCACCAAAGCTTTGGTCACTTGACGCCGCGTCCCCATTCAAGCTGCGGTCCTTGAATACTTTTGCATTGCCGCTTATACAGTACACAGTGACGCAGCAGCGAGCGTTGGGGCTTGGTGCGGGCGTGGCGAGTGCCGGTTGGTCATGTGACAGGCACCACAAAAAGAGGCGACCCGTTCAACGCTAACGAGACAGGAGCCGCCTCTGTTCGGTGTGCGGGGGGACGCTCGCCAGTGATTCCACTCGGGCACGCTTGCAGCGCCTGCCAAAAGGCCTGCTGTTCCGTCCGCTGGTCGCGGGTGCCCCCCGAGACATTTCCCACTCGCTGAGCAACCCTCGAGGAGCGGTCTGTTTGCCGCCGGTCTAAATCGGTCTAAATCTGATGTTGGTCGTGAAAGTATACGATCGTGTCTGACAGAGGAAACATGTACGACACAGTTCGTCGTTTCGCCTAGGGAGTCAGGATACTAGATGCCCACATTTTCGGAACTTGGATGACACGTTTGTTTGTTTTTCCTTCCCCCACATTCTGGTTTCTCTGACCGTGCCTTGCACGACAGGCCGACTTCCATTTTTTTTTCGGTTTGTTCAATCTTAAGTTAAATCTTTCAAAGAGGTGTCGCTCCGGCAAACCAACTGCCGACGCGTTCTGATCTTTCCCATCGTTCTACAAAGGCTTACGATGTCTCCTGTTTTGAAACATAATGTTGTTTGTACCGTCTGCGAATGGGCGTTACTTGCAAAGTTATTGTACTGAAGCGAGAACAGATTCATATTTGCAGCCCCGCGATGAGAGGAAAAGGCTGCATTATTAGCAAAAATAGTGGTGTTCCATAACTAACGCTGTGAGGCCTTCCGCTAAAGGTGTTTCACTCGTACCGCAGGAACACAAGGACAGACAAATAAAGAACGGAAAGAGAATTGTCACAACACGCGCTGCCCTCGTGTTTCTTCTCTCAGAATTTTCGTAACGCCGTGCCAACGAGTCCAAGTGTCCCTAATTATATAGAGGAAGCGTCCACAGTGTTACTCGATAAGTCAGCCGGAGTTCACGCCAACATTGCCAAGCTAGCCAGTCTTTTTCAAAAAAGGAAACAAGTTACATAAAGAGCGGATGTCAGCTTTCTCGTGATACAGCCCTCAACGCAAACAACACACTATATGACCTTGGTGTATCCAACTGATCCACCTGGAGCATCGTATAGCGTTTTGAATTTTTATTCGCTATGTGCCGCTCACTTTCGTTATTTTTTTTGCTTTTTGCCGATACGAAGAGCGCATACTTTAAGTTACCCTGTAGCTTGCGCATGTCATAGCTGGGCTTATGCGAATGGAACTAGAAATTGCTGCATGCATTCCTGCGTTCAACAGGCTCTACATAATGCCCTCTCCACTGATAATGCTGATGTCACTAATCTGCTCACCGGCTCCTGTTGTCACATGTACAGGTCGCAAATCCTGAAGTAACCCGTCGATCATCCGACAAAAGACAAATGTCAAAAGTAGTCAAATTTATAACTTGTACCCCCGAGACCAGCTCGGAACACGGAGCAGTGTGGCACAACGAGTGAATTCGCAAGGCCGGCGTCCCTCTGGTGCCCTGGCGCGAGCCCCCAAAGCACCACTGCCGCCGAAGAACACTTATTGCTCGCCATTCGGGACGCACACATATATAATCTCGAACGTGCTCGGCGAGAGAAAAATAATGCTGCCCTTGCAATGGGCCTCGCATAATATATACTTCGTTATTACCTTGCATGCTTGCCACGTGTTGAATATGAAGTACATACCCACACAAAATAGTGATGTGGCATTTTTCCTACGTGCGTGCTCTGAAGTTCACGGGACCACACATCACAAGTATAGGGCGGGATGCAGAGATCGCAGGGAAGGTGACGCTGTTTGCTACAGGGGAAACAACGCACTCTGGGAACACTGTACGCTGGGGTGCTGTATCCTGCTGCGTGAAACACTATTCTGTGCAGCCAGTCGATCGACTCGGGCCGACTTGAGCCGATTCCATCTAAACTGGGGCGAACTCAAGCCGACTCGAGCTGACCTTGACCAACTCGGGTCGGCTTGAAACTACGGGAGCCGACGTCCGATGAACAGGCGAAGCGAGTGCCCTGCTTGTGGCGCACGGATCGTGTCCGCTCCAAAAATAACACGCCGTCAAAGTTTCTCTATAGACCGCAAACATTCACAACCTGCTTTGTCTCTTGTGCAGTCCCTGAAAATATACTGTGAACAACAGGCAACACTCCTGCGCTAAAAGGCCCGGGCACAAATTCACTTTTGGATGTTACACACGCTGTAGCCACGCAACATGATGTTACTATGTCTTGTTACGTTCTTTGCTCATGCGCCTGAGTCGCACAAACTCGTTCAGCGTCTCCTGGTAAGCTGCGTGAGTACAGGGGCGCAGGTGGGCGTGAACGCCGTCGTTACAAGTATATATATATATATATATATATATATATATATATATATATATATATATATATACTTGTAACGACGGCGTTCACGCCCACCTGCGTCTCCTGGTAAGCTATATATATATATATATATATATATATATATATATATATATATATATATATATATATATATATATATATATATATATATATATATATATATATATATATATATATATCTTTGTGCGCGTGGACATAAGCGGTGCTTCTCGTGAACGTGCCTGCATAGCACACACACATACACACGTACCTGGATACCACTGTGGTCAAAGCTATAGGCTATCGACTACAATATCTACCCGTCGCCACTGACACTGTAATCAGTGGAAGATGAGGTGACAGACCAATGACGGCACGTCATTAAAACACCCTGAGTTCAATCTGCTTTAAACACGCGTGTAAAAGAAAAAAAGTTATTCAAACGCACCTCATTTAAGGGTGCAAAAAATACGTATATGACGCAATGCAAGCCCATTTAAATATGAAGCCGTTCTGGGCTGCATTACTATGACGCCATTCACACTGCTAACGGAAGGTAATTAAATAATGAGAGTTACTCCTAAGTAAGAATAATGCTGAAGATAAAAGCAATAGGATGATAGTATTGCATTGCATATTCCCATAACCGGTGCGACATAGTTATTTGACGCGAGACGCGGACAAGAGACACCTGAGCGATGTCCATGAAGCTCATCGTGCGGAGCAGTGAACCGGGTGTTCTGGGACTGACTATGACCTGCTTTCCATGAACATGAAAAAAAAAGAAACAGCTTTCTGGAGCTCCGTGAAGCAATAAATCCCTTAACCTTTTTTTTTGAAATGAAAAAGAATCAAAAACCAAAGATAATAAACGCAGAGCGTTTCTGCACTCTTTCGTTTGCAAGCGCAAGTCTTTGTCGCAAATGACAGAGCACATTGATGCCGACAGCTCACGGCAAGTACGGATGCATAAAGCGTGAAATCACGTGCTCCCGCTACTAACTTCAAAGTCAATGCGACTACGTTTTGGACGAAGCTGCACAGTTGCGTAGCGCCGCTAATGCCGAGTCTGGCCTCCCGGAGAAATCGTGTTCTACGGAGAAGCCCGCTCCATGTGGAAGCAGGAAGACCATTCGTAAGCGCAATGACGCTTGCGCATCGCCGCTAAACTGCACGAATTAACTCCACCTCCTCCCAAAACGCCACGAAAAGCAGCGTGTCCACGACGGGGACGCTTCTCATTCGCTACTCTCAGCTACTCGGACACTTCATCGAGCAGCCGCGCCGATATAATGGCGCGACGCCGCAAACACCATGCCCTGAGCATCAGCACCGACCTGGAATGACTAAGCGCAAAGGAGTAACGAGCGCGCGTTCGACGCACTATATCGTTTACGGAAACTTTGAGCTGAATTATAAGTGAAGCCAGTTGTTGTGGCTTGCTAATGTGTGTGACCTCATTCGTTCCAGCAGGGTCACGCATGACGTTAATGTATGCGCGTTGCAGCGGCTATGTACACACAGGCTACATTTTTTAAAATTACATTCGCACAGGTTAATATATAAAATAATGTGCGCTGCGCTGAGACATTCATGGTTTCTCACATATATTACATATTTATGTGTTATGAACGGTGCAAGTGCTGCGCTTTGGTTGGAAAGCGTTTGAAAAATAAAATGCGGCACTTTTGTAAAATATAGCTTTGGCACACACGTTGCCGCGCATTCAGCAACACCCCGAGAACGTCCGAGGCGCCCGCATTCATAGTATTCAGACACGAAGAACGCTGTCGTGATAATACTCGATGTGTCGGCGGACTATAAGGGCCTGAGCTTCCAAAATCAGGCGCAGCTGCCTGCTGCTGACAATCGTGTTCTTCTGCTTTACGTCCTTTCTTACGTAGATAAATTATTTCTAGTGACGATAAGCGAGAGACAGTCAGAAATTGTCACAGGGTGAAATTGAACAGCAATAACATATTGTGCTATCACCTCTTTTACCATACGCAACTTTTGCTCGTGCTGTCTGGCGTAAAGCTCTCTCTCAATATCTGGCAGATGGCTTAAAGGATGAAACGAAAAAGCGACCGGCAGCTGAGCTTACGCGAAGTTCTGCAATCGCTACGTCAAAACTATGAAGCCCGCGCAAAATCTAACAGTTCGCTCGTGGTCCACAACACGTCACACTACACGGACGAGCCCGAAGCAAAGTGTCACGAAGAGAAACAGCATACTGCAGATCGGGCGTCGTACGAACCAGGCAGTTCAGTTGCGTTTAACTGGCCCCTTTTATGGATCTTACGATGCCTGTTAATTCGTAGCCTCTGTGAAGGATTGCATTAACTATACCAACAGGAAAGCGAGAAACCGTACATATTTTTACACAAGGTTTTCAGAACGGAGGTAGTGTGCTGCAACAACGATGTTTTTTTTTTTGCCGCGTCTTCTACACAGCGACGAACACTCCCCGGTCTATCCACGTGGTACCTGTGGCGGCACAAGAAAGCTAGCGGGACGGGACCGTGCAAGGGCTCAACTTTCGTGCAGCTCTGCTTATGTGCACGCAGAGCTCGGTTAAATGCGAGGCTCTGTGCAACTTCAAAAACACGGTTATGCAACTGGCAAGACTGCGGTGGGTTCTGGGAAGAACAGGGGCTGACAATTCACTAACCACCTGCTAAGCTATAGATCAAAAGGGCAAAATGTACCATCAGCGGACTCGGGAGACCTCAACGCTCGGGCCAACGCTGCGCTCGACTCAAAACTGCTCTGCCATCTACAGGGAAGGGGCGCCAGTTTCTAGGAAAGTGGTGTTGGTCCCCAGTGTGACGTGGCTCGTAATATGACTGAGCAGCGTCAGATAAAACGAGCGGAGGCAGCGAGTTTCCATGACAACACTATCAGCTGATCTCGCTATCTGGCAACAGCCTCGCTCGTGCAACAGCTTCGGCTCGGCCGCATTCAACGCCTCGCTGCACTGCCCCACGTCACACGGATGCTCGAGTTCAACCTTTGGCGTGTTGCATAATCCCCAGATTCACGCACTCCGTGCGGTTGCCGTTGCAGAGGCAGCCAAGTCCGGCGGTGTTCGCTCGGGTAGAGGGCCCTAGCGAAGCAACCGTATAGCACAAGTGTCCAGTCACCGCACTCACCCCCGCGTCCCCCGCGAACACACACCGTCGATGCAGCGAATCCTTCGGCGCGGGCGACGTTCTTCCGAGCACACTGGCAGTCTTTTCTCACAGTTGCCGTCGCGGAAGCGAGGCCTGACGGCGAACACGGAGGGGTACGCGCGAAAGTGACTTTGGCTCCGAAAAATCTTTGGTGAGAAGACTCCAGTCCGAACGGACACCGGTGCAGTCACAAAGTGCACACCCGCAGCAAATGTGAAGGTCGTAGTAGATGCTCGACACTTTACACGTAGGTCCAGTGGCTAAGCTGCAGGAAATGAACGAAAAAAAAAACACACATTGTGAGTCTCGACCGGCACTTGGCATCGTACAGGCGAACACTATGCGGTACAACGCAAGTGCGTGAACGTAAGCGTTCATACGTAAACTGCAATACAAAGAGAAGTTCTATAATTTCGCGCAAATAAGAAGCGAGGGACAGAGACAAAAGAAAATAAAGTAGGGAGTTGTACAAAACGTACAGTCTTTGGCAAAAGTGTACGGGCTACGTTGGCTGCGACCCCCACGCTGACTACCGGCTCTTTAATGGAGCTTCTGTGCCAGGCCATAAGTCCCAGCGCCATGTAAAACGAAAAGAGGAGAAAAAAACTCCGGCACATTCACCATGCAGTTGTCTTGAGTGTCAAGAACGCCGTGGCAACCACACCACACAGCCAAATTACATATAGTGAAGGCGCGGAGTAGCCCGCGGTTTACATTTGACAAAGGCTGTACGTATATAGGGTTAGCTTCCCGACGCAAAGGAAAACGGGCAAGGTTTAGAAAGCCCTGCGAGTACACGTAATGATGCGCATATCACAGATGGAGCGACATCCATGGACAAATTTTACTCTGTGTCTCATTCTTGGTTTCACGAAGAGCGAAACGCTTTTTTTTACAGCGAAGCTTTTAAGGGCTAGTTCCCCCAGGATCGTATCCGTGTGTAGACATAAAACTCCCCCTACGTGGGCCGATCCAGATGATCGTGCAAAGCCGGGACGACCCGCGGCGGAGGTGAAGCGGGCGTTAAGCGCACTCCATATGTGGGCCGATCCCGAAAATAATGCATCACCAGGTCGACCCACGGCGGAGGTGAAGCAGGTGTTAAGCACTCCCCATACGTGGGGTGATCCCGAAAATAATGCAATACCGGGACGACCTGTGGCGGAGGTGCAGTTCGCAATTAGGGGCCCACATACACAGTTTTGCTGATCATCCTTCTTCACAGAGTGGAAAGGCACTGAGTCTTTTGACGATACATGTATGCCAAACACCACCTGCGCGTTATAGTCAATAATATGTGCGTTATTTGACCTGTCTGAACCGATAGTGGCTAGCGTACATGCAGCGAACATATCTGCGTAGAATGCGAATTAACAACTTAATCTGGCTTTTATTTTATCGCGCAATGTGTGTTTACTCATGCATAAATGGCGAAGATAGGCTTAAAAGTTTGCTATTGTGCTGGAGCCACTGTATCGCAGAAAGCGTTCTTGGCAGTTGGTTCAAGTAAAGAACTTGAAGGCGTTCCTTCGGGAAAAGTGATATATCGCCGCCTGTTGTTAGCAATATTGCAAACTGCCGGCTTAGGATTATCAAATTATAGAGTGTAGTTTTCGCGAACCCCGAGAGTATGCAGAAAAATCTTACCTTGAATCTTTCGACTGTACCCGTTTCTTTTTCCTCTTGCCTTTCAGCAGCCGGTGTTATGGTGTATGCAATTCTCTACAAAGACAGTTTTTGACAACTTTTAGCGCGAAGTTTTAGTTTCTCAGGAATGCAACATTTTCCTTTTTCACCGCTACGATCGCACTTTCTAGCGACAACGTTTTACACACTCATGCATCGTTACTGAGATCTTCGTTTCATATGGACAGCTTACGAACAAATTTCGCGGGCATGCACCTCTCATTTCCGATCGGTATCCGCCACCTTAATAAGGTAGTCTTCTACTCGGACAACAAACAGATGCGACAGACGCAAGCCCCTAGGGCTATATCTACTTTTGCCCGGTTGCCAGGGGGTAGTTACGGGTTGAACGAAGTCACGGCCACAGAAAGGAAACGCTTTGCATCCATTATTTTAAGTTATATATATATATATATATATATATATATATATATATATATATATATATATATATATAGCTTCTAACGGAAGAATGGATTCTAAAATGCCTCCGCGATCGAGCTCTTACATTGTGATTTCTCGCTTTACTGAGCGAAGATGCCACGCCAACAGGCTCTTTCGTTGGCCGCGGCGTGCTGTACAAAACACCTACAAGGAAAGCTTTAAGCACGAACTCAGGATCGGAAGTTCATCTATCAGCTTCCGCTACATTGACAAGCGTTCTGGGCAGAAATCAGTCGCCTTTGCACTAATGGCTCGTTCTTTCTAACCTTGAAAAAAAAAAAAAAACTTTGTCTTGGTGCTTTTGCGCAGTAGGCGCTATAGCGAAGGATTGCTACAGGAGCCGAGACCTGGCACCTGAAACTACACTCGAATCCTGGGAGGCATCGACATACATCTTAATTGTGACGACGGACGAGACTACTTTCGCAATGATGCAGTGTTTTTTTTCTTTATATTATATGCTGACAAAAAGCGAGAGCGTTTATTGGGTAAATTTTTTGTTTTAAACGAATGGTCCCCCCAGGGGGGGGGGGGGTGCAAAGGCTCACCTGGGTACAGGTGCCCTTGGCCCTGCACAACTTGATGATGGCCACGAGGGGCACCATGGACACGGAGGAGAGCGCCAGGCCCCAGCCCATGCTGATGGCCCACGGCGGGTACCGATAGTTGTGGTACTCCACGGGCGCCTGGTTCACCACGCCACTGATGATGACCGCCTACAGACGCCAGAGCGCGCCGCTGTCAGACTGAGCGCAAACCAGAACTAAGTCGAGGCAAACCTAAACTACAGATCGTACGAAGTGCTAGAAGATGAGACGTAACCCAATTTAGCAGCATCGCAAAAGGGACACAGACAACGGAAACATTTCGCCTGCCTATTGTGCGAGGTTCCAGTGTGACTAGCGCTGTTTAGAAACAGAAATAGCTAGCGAGTGCTATTCCCGCCCGCCACACTGTCATTTGTAGATCAAAGACCATTTTGGATGCACTTTGTAAGCTACTACATTATAATGCACGCCATTAAAGGCTCAGGGACAATATAAAGTAGCGCTTCTTTTTTTTCTTCTCCCGGTCCTACTTCATTCTTATCGTGTGTTATGCTGATCTGTCTACCTAGGCGATAATGTCGGCAGAGCGATACTCGAACGAACAACAAACAACGAAGGGAATATGTTTGGAACAGATGCATCTTGCAATAACCAGCGTCTTCCAGTGCCTTCCAGTGTGAAACCAGTGCGTTTTTTGACACCGTATCGCACTGGAGACGCTAGCGCTCGCTGGGAGTCACTGGGACACCAGTGAGAACGCTGGATGGGTTACACTGGACGAGAAGCTGGTCTCACTGCCATGACGCTGGGGCGCACTGGTTCGTGCTGTACAGGCGCTGGTTCTCACTGAAGTTCGCTGGCTCGCACTGGAAACTGCGCTGGTTGTGTGTGTGCCACACTGGTTCCAATACGCAAGGAGGAGCGCTGCTGAATATTAAATGCTTTATACAATTTCATCGCTTGATAGTAGTCTATTGTGCTAAATAACGCTATATCTTGGGGTCATAAAAGCCTATTTCGTGTCGCAGCTTGGAATAAAGGTGCGTGAGATGCCATGCTAAGCTTATGCATGCACATTTGACGCTGAAGGTCACTTTCTTTTCTTGTACTTTCCCTTTTGACTGGGCGGATATCTCAGTAGGAATCGCCGCATCAGACCAGCCAGGTTTACGTTTAGAGATGAAAAAAATTTTTAGTGTGGAAAGCGTGGCAGCTTGGGCGAGTTGGTATGTGCGGAAAAGACGTGAAAACCTATAAAGAAACGACCGGACAGGAGACGGTCTTTATCCAAACAGCGCTTGCACTTCAACCGGCATCAGTCTCTTCTCGAGGCAATACGTCAGGCACCGTGGGTGGCTTTTCGCCGAGGTGATATGTACAATTAGCAGAAAAGGCTACCTAGAAGACGAAGATGAAGCGAGAACAGGGCCCGTTATACAATAAATATAACGTATCACTACTTCATGCTGGTCTACTTGATTCGTACTTCACGCGGTAAAGAACAAAAAAAAAACGAGAGAACAAGCAAAATACGACCGGACAGGAAAGAACGTCGTTTATTTAGATGTTTTTGCGTCTTTTTCACAGTAAGAAATGCGCACCAACTAGGCCAGGCAGCAAGTAATGAAACATTTTACGTGCTACATTAATTGTGTGTCCTACACGCACTTTAGGCTGCGTCTTTTATTTCTTGATAGCACAAAAACGCAGGTTGGGGAAATGCTTCGTGACATTGGCTGTTGTGTGCTCTACAGTGCCATGCGACTTACCACAAGGAAAGTCGGAGTGATAAATTTCCAGCAAAGCCTCCAGAAGATTCCTGGACGAAAGCCCAGCATCTCATGTATGTTTCCACAGAACCGGTCCAAGCCTGCGAGAGAGCAGAGGACTTCAAACCACACTGTAAAAATGTTTACACCCTTAAGGGTGTTTTCTTGTCGGGCTGGTAACACCCTTAGCGTTAGGTATGGTATGGTATGGAAAACTTTATTCAGGTCCTTCAGGTCGCGCTAGTTTCCTAGCCCGAAGCAGGCCGCTCCCACGTCGGGACCGAAAGGCCTAGCCTCTCGGCCGCAACGCGGGCCCTCTGGACTGCCCATGTCTGTTCTTCTAGTTCGGGGATACGGATAGCCGCGTCCCAGCGCTCTTTGGTGTTGTCCTTGTGGCTGCGTAACGTGGAGCACCGCCACAGCGTATGTTCTAAGTCTATCGCATCGCGGGCAAGTGCATGAAGCCAAGGCTCCGGGAAATATTTTACTTATTAATAGGGGATTGGGATAGGTCGCCGTCTGCGAGAGCCTCAAGGTGAGAGCTTAGGGTCTGTTTAGTTTTCTGTGCGGAGGCGGATATGATCTGCGCGCCAAGTAAAAGCGTTTCGAGAGTTCGTGGTACGAGAGAAGATGGTCCCTGCAGTACGTAACATCCAAGCCTGGCTGCTTTGGCGCCACGCGGCAGTAAGCCCCCGCGCAGCGTCGTGAGTCGACTCGTTGAGATTAGTCGGGGCTCCGTCAATTTCTCCCATGCGTGCGGGAAACCATATGATCGTGCGCGGGTTAACTTCCTTGCCGTGGAGGATCGCCAGGGCCTGTCTGGAAACGGTACCCTTGGCAAAGGCTCTCACGGTCGCCCTCTGGTCACTGTGTATTCTGGTTCTCTTGTCATTCACGAGTGCCAGGGCGATGGCTACCTGTTAGGCCGCCTTCGGATCCGTTGTATATACTTGCGCGGAATTCGAGACGTTTCCCCTACCATCGAGGCAGACCGCGGTGAACGCTCGCCTGCTGGGTTCGGACGCCGCAGCGACGAAAGTGCTTTCTTCTACTCGTTCCCTGGCTTTCTCGAGCAGGGCTTTGGCTCTAGCTCGCCTTCTGCGCACGTTGTGTACTGGGTGTACGTTCCTTGGAACGGGCATGACCGTGATGCAGTGCCCCAGCTTCCTCTGCATCTCGCAGTGCTTACCTTCAACCGTGGAGGGCGAGATGCCCACCCTGTTCAGGATTTGTCTTCCGGACTGCGTGGTGGAGAGTCTGATGTATTGAGCTCTCTGCTGCGCCTCGGCAATCTCTTTTAGAGTGTTGGGCATGCCCAACTGCGTGAGCCTCTTGGTCTTCGTATATATGGGCAATCCCAGGGCTCTCTTAATCACCTTTCTCAGGAGCGCGTTAATTTGTCCCTCTGCACACTCTGCCATTCGTGCATTGCAGCGACGTAGGCAAAGTGACAGAGAACGAAGACGTGCACCATCTGGACGACGTTGTCTTCGCCGAGGCCTTGCTGTCGGTTGGTGACTCTTTTGATCAGTCTAAAGGCGTAGTCCGCCTTCTTGGTGAGACGGACGATCATTTGGTTGTTGGCAACATTGGCTTCGATCGTCATCCCGAGGACCAGCATAGAATCCACCCTCTGGATGGTTATGCCTCCCTCGTACGTAGGGTGATGTCGTTTTCCTCCAGGGGTTTCCAGCCCTTAGGTTTGGGTCCCCTTCTCTTTGGAACTCTTACTGTACTTACCGTTAGGGCCTTACAAAAATTATAGAGGCCGACAACGAAGCTCTAACTAGACGAGCGATGACAAAAGACGTAGTTGAAAACTATGTAATCATTATGACAGCCTTGGGCGCACAGAAATATCCGACAAGAGAATTTCACAGGGAGAGATATGAAACTCTTCTCTCGAATATTTCTGTGCGCCAAAGGCTGTCAAAATGATAACATAGTTTTCGACTATGTCTTTAGTCATCGCACATCTTATTAGAGCTCCGCTGTCGGCCTCTATAATTTTTTGTAAGGCCCTAACGGTAAGGGCGTTACCAGTGCGACAAGAAAACACCCTTAAGGGTGTAAACATTTTTACAGTGCATATGGTAAAGTTAATATCGCGCCATTATTAACAAGCAGCGATAAGTATTGAAACGTGTTATGTAGTTATTCAGGATTCGGTTATACGAGTTATTCTGTCATTTTTCAAATGCCTCAACATCCAACGTACCTGCACAAATTATAAGGAAAGAGAGATAATACCGCACTGCGCGAGGTATTAAAAAAAGAAGGGAGGAAAGATAGCCCTGAGTCTTGTTAAACTGGGCTGCATTCGAAATATTTGTCGCACAACTTTCCCCCTTTTAAATCTGTTTTCCCAGTTAACAACAAGCGCGAAAATATTTTATGTAGACATTCTCATTGTTGCCGCTCATAACTTTGTTGTTGGAGCAAAATATCGCAGCACCGTACATCATTATTGCACACAATCATACGGAAAGAAGTAACTTTGGATGAGAGCCAGTAGTTAAAAGCCAAAGTTCGCCGAGACTGCAGTCCCCTACTTAGCTCAGCGATTCGTTCACGGCAACCATGCCCAAATGGTAGCGTTGCGTGCCAACGGGGATTGTTGTGGCAAGAGCACAAGTTGTACGTCCAACTCACCGTAAAACCAGGCGATGCCTATAGACTCGAATAGAGCCGCACAGAGAAGAGAGATTCCAGCGGAGTAAGTGTCCAACCACGTGATCATGTAACCGCCACCCTGTGAAGAGAGTAAACGGTGATTTTCAACTTCTTAGTATTCGTACGCACAACTAACGTCGCGACTACAAAAATACGCAATAGCCTAACAGAGTAATACTTGTTGGGGGGCTAGTTGGTGCATGTTTCCAGAAGAGGGTTATAGCGCCGAAAAAACACAACACACAGCAAGCGAGACGGGACAGGCGCAACTTCCAACTGTTTATTCACCGCGTATGCGAATGAATATAAGGTCAAACAAAGATGGGTAGCAAGAACCACACATGCGCACGAGGCTTTTACAAAAAGCGGATAAAGATAGGTGAGGTACACACGTATGTCACTCCCGTGTATCTAAAAAGGCAGTTTCATTCTTATAAATGGAGATAGATGGGGCGCTAACACAATCGCTACAGTTTCTTTGAATATAGTAGGCCTCCAACAGTTCACGGGCTGTCTGGTCCTTACTTCTGCTTAAAACCTTTGCTTCTTTCAGCCTTGCCACACACTTAATCTTCCTTTCTTCTCCGCAGGCTTTACAATGATGCGGCAGATGAGAACCAGTACCATATTTTAAATCGCGATTATGTTCCGCTAATCGGTCATTAATACAACGGCCGGTTTGTCCGATGTACTTCTTTCCACATGTGAGAGGTATCTGATATACGACACCTGGTTCCTGTGGTTCCTGTGGTTTTTTCTGCCCCAAAGAAACTGGCTGGCTTCTGCGTGAAAACTGATCCCAACAAGGTAAAAAAAAAAACTGACTGTAAGAAGAGACATGCAGCCCCACTTGTTAAATGTGCCGTGGGTGTCGTATATCAGATACCTCTCACATGTGGAAAGAAGTACATCGGACAAACCGGCCGTTGTATTAATGACCGATTAGCGGAACATAATCGCGATTTAAAAAATGGTACTGGTTCTCATCTGCCGCATCATTGTAAAGCCTGCGGAGAAGAAAGGAAGATTAAGTGTGTGGCAAGGCTGAAAGAAGCAAAGGTTTTAAGCAGAAGTAAGGACCAGACAGCCCGTGAACTGTTGGAGGCCTACTATATTCAAAGAAACTGTAGCGATTGTGTTAGCGCCCCATCTATCTCCATTTATAAGAATGAAACTGCCTTTTTAGATACACGGGCGTGAGATACGTGTGTACCTCACCTATCTTTATCCGCTTTTTGTAAAAACCTCGTGCGCATGTGTGGTTCTTGCTACCCATCTTTGTTTGACCTTATATTCATTCGCATACGCGGTGAATAAACAGTTGGAAGTTGCGCCTGTCCCGTCTCGCTTGCTGTGTGTTGTGTTTTTTCGGCGCTATAACCCTCTTCTGGAATAGCCTAACAATCAAGAACACGAAAGGAGCGAAATGTGTCATGTATTTGTGATACGTTTGAAATGGTGCTACAAAGCAACCCGTATTTTACGCTGAGTGATGTTCAATGTGGAGCAAGCAACTTAACTCACAGAGCAAGATGCCATTGAAATTATTTTAAATTATGACATCTTACCGAGTTCTCCACTACAGAGGCCACTTTGTCAGCTATATTACACGCTGAGAAAAAGGTGATTTTCATTTAAAAAATTGTGTTCTCCTACATTTAATATCTTACGCTGAATTCGCAAAGCATTTAGTTCGTAAACACTGCCTAGTAATAACCGGCAGAGGTCGCTAATAACACGTCCCTGTTTTTTTTTTTTTTTTCAAGGAGCAAGAATTTGCTCACTTCTTCAAAGGAAACTCGAGCAGTGTGACGATGTACATCATGGTGGTGATGTCAAACACTTATGAACGTATGTACCCTGAAATTATGAAATTGCAGGGATATGAAATACGACCTACACGTGGAAAATCATATGTGGGACAGATCGGCAGGTGTCTCAATGTTAGATTAAAGGAACATAATCAGTCATGAAAGAAGTCCATGGCATCACATACGGCTTCACGCTGTCACACGTGTGGCTATTCACTCTTGCTTGTAGATATAGAGGTTCTTCCAAAACATTAGGAGCCAACTCGCGAAATCATCGAATATTTTTCACATTAAAAGAATAGGGGACGTATGCGTCAGCCAGGCTTCGGCATCGTTATTAGACAAAGAATATGATTATTCTGTTCGTACGTGCGATAACCCTGCATGATAGAAATGTTTCAATTTGTGCTCTTTTTAATGTTCTTGCGCTTTCTTGTCCTTTAGCGCTGATGATCATGGGTACATTGAATTGTTACAGTTTTGCGTTACAATCGCTTATATACGTTCCTTTCCAATAAAAGGTTCAGTTGTGAGTCAGCGCTTGTTCCGTGTGTTTCGTTTATGTCTTTATCTTTTTTCGCTGCAACAACTATGTTTCGTCTCCTTCCTGTTTTCTGCCATGGGAGAAGTCAGGCACTCTGCCGTGTGGCGTGTGAAACAAAGTGTACGCACTATACTGGGATGGTTTGCGACGATTGTGATCAACCGCACTTGTTTTCGTCGGAACTTGTCGAGGAAAGAGCGCGCAAGTCATGTGTCATGAGGTAAGATGGTGCACCAACTTGGATAGCGGGGACGTGGCAACGCGACACTCTTTCTAGCGCATGGTCATGGTCTCACTGGCACATGGTCACTACATTTTCAATGAAGGCTCTTGGTTAGCTTTCGTCCGTCGAACTGTAATGGTGTACGAGACCGAGCGTCATGGTGGACGAAGCAGAGTGACGTATATACGACGGGACCTTCCATCAGCACTAATGGTCAAGTCGCGTACGGACGTACCAGAAACCCTTCGATGCAAGGCCAAGTTGTGTCACATTATTGTCACTGTCGTCAGCGTATATGTGCAGCCTCACGTCAAACCTGTCGCCCACAGACCTGTCGGCAGTGTGTGAAGTTGATAACCCGATTATAATCTACAGATAATTTAGAAAATTCCTTGATGCTTGCGGTACTGAGCGTTGTGATCTACGAGCGTTTATAATAGCGTGTACATCTTAAAGCAACGCATGTATCATATTATATTACGGTTGTGCAATGTTCCAACGCGGCCCTAGCTACTGCAGTTTGCTTACTTTATGCTCCTAAGAACTAGCACATGTGCTCTTATCATTGACAAATGTCATGTCGTAGTGTCACTTGCAGTGCACTTTGTATCGAATGGTCAGTGTGGGTGACCGTGACTCTCACAATAATAATAAATGAACCAATTCATGTATTCAATACTGCATTTCTCATCCCGCGCCGACTGCACTCCATCTCACTGAAAAATAAAGGTAACTGATAACTGTGGTTAACTGTAAGTGTAACTAACTAAATTACTCATGACTTAGTCTGGAAGGGCTTTCGGCAAACCTGGACGGCTCGTCGACTGGCGCCTTACCAGCGTGAACGCTTTGGAAGAACACGGAAATTCCGAACGAGTGGGACGATAGCCCCGTGGCGCTGTGGGCTCTTCGAAGCGGCGTCGAGGCCCTCAACCCCGCTCTTTCGCTTTTCGCTGTTGTTGTGAAGTGTTGAAGCCGTCTCGTGACACGCGACTGCGCCGCCCAAGGGTAAAGACGTCCAGCCGCGCACAGTGGCGACTCCGGGGACACGGCCAATTAGGCGCCGCCTGCGAGTCAATCGCCGCGGGCCTCTTTTATTGCCGCGTGGCGTCTGTTTGCACGCGGACAGAGCGCGACGGCAGTGGCGCGCGCGGGGTCCACGTAATTGCGCCCGCGGCGGAGTCGCGGTGGCCGTAGCAGCTGGTCCGCCCATCCCTGCGACAATGAAACGCTCCTAACGCAGCGCCAACATAGCAGCCGGCCGACGCGCTAATTAAGGAGCTACTCGTGCTACTCGCCGGCGCTGCCGCCGCGCGTTGGCTGCACGCCGCCGTCTGCGGTGATGATCGGCAAGGATCGCTGCTCCTTGCCGTTTAACGTGGGCTAGATGAGGTCGTCCAGTGTGTGTCGAGGTCCGCGCTTCGGCGAAGTCAGTAGTGAGTTTCCTTCATTTTAGGGACTTTTGTTCTCCGTAGCAGGAGTCTGTTTCCGACCACTGTCTGTTTATTATTATTATTTTACATCTTCTTTTTGTTATCGATAACTGCCCCTTTTGCCTGATGATTCTGCTTGGCTTTTGTAGTGAGGTCGGGGCTGCGTCTTCGCAGCATTTAATGGGACTCCGCTGCTCCAATCCATCCTTTTCCTCCTGAGAAGCGTGCTTTGCTTCCCGCACAGTTGAGTGAGACAAAGCACACTTTCCAGGACACAAAGCCAATGTCTGCATGCGAGCGCGCGCCGCAGTTAGTCTCTTATTCCGTATTGAATACAAAGCTAGAAGAACCCGCCACACTAGTTCAGTGGCTACAGCGTACCACTGCTGAGCACGTGATTCAAGGTTAGAACCCGAGCCGCGGCGCCCGCATATTTATAGGGGCGCGTATTGCGCAAATGCTAGTGTACTTTAATTTAAGTTAGAGGTGTCGAAATAATGAACTTTTCAAATCGAATAGAACTATTTAAAAATTGTCTTCGAATATCGAATCAAATACCGTATGTTTATTCACTTCTTAAAAGTATAACAGAACGGTCAGATAGAACCCATATTATAAGCAATAGCTCTTTAAATCCTTTAGAGCATGCAAAGCCGCTCATCACTTAAAATCTGGCAGCTTGGTAGCTTTTGTGCAGAAATACGAAGTGCAGAAATACATTGAAATTGAAATTGTAAATTAAAACCGAAAGATGATAACGGTCACCTCTTGTGAGATCATGCTATAGTGAGGGGAATGAAAGAAAAAATGTTCTACAGTGGACATCTGATGAAGACAAGTCTCCTTGTCAAAATGTTGGCTGTGGGCCGACGCTTCACTTGTTTGTCCACTCTTAAACAACTCAACTGAGGTACTTGAAACGTTGGCTCGATTCGAAGAAGAAACGAAGTTAAAGAAAAAGGAGAAGGAAAAAAGCCTATGTGGTTAACTAACTAACTAACTAACTAACTAACTAACTAACTAACTAACTAACTAACTAACTAACTAACTAACTAACTAACTAACTAACTAACTAACTAACTAACTAACTAACTAACTAACTAACTAACTAACTAACTAACAAAAAAGACATCTCTTCAGTTAAAGGTCAACGTGTATATTTTAGGGAAAAATCAAGCAATGTTTGTTAATGCTCCCAGAAACAACTTATCCGCCTTGGGACTGGTGCACTTGGTAGAAATATTCAAAATCAAAATCAAAATCAAACAATCAAAAGTTTTGAAAATCAAAACTTCTTGAAAGATAGAAAGATATTTATGGAAACAATAGAAGGAGAAAGTAATTATCACAGCATCACGCAGGGCGTTCCGCAGGACAGTGTTCTTAGTCCGTTTTTATTCAATTGTGTCATGGCAGCCTTGCCACAAAAGCACCCGTCTGGTCTACGGTATTCTCTGTACGCAGATGACATCTGCATATGGGCCTCTGGTTCTAATATAAAAGACATTCAAACAACGCTGCAAGAGGGCCTTGATAGCATCGACACCTTTTTAAAAGAAAGAGGCATGAGTCTTTCATACGCAAAGACAGCCGTACTTCCTGTCACTAGACGACAGTTGATTAATTTCCAACTTAGGCTTAACGGGCAAGCTTTGATGTTTGTGAAAGAGCATAAATTTCTTGGAGTTATTCTTGACCGCCAACTTACATGGGCTTCACACATCCGCGCAATTGAAAAACAGACCAATGCAGTAATAAACGTACTTCGGCGACTCGCAGGCACAATGTGGGGGGGATCAGTCTCTTCGCTACTACAAGTTCATAACGCACTCATAAAAGAAAAAATTGCTTACTCGGCACCTATTCTCCATGGTTTATCGCAAACTTCTGAGGAACGTCTTCAACGTTTACTAGCAAGGGGGCTGCGAGTGTGTCTTGGGGTTCCGCAGGCTACCTCGAGTTCTTTAGTAATTGCTGAAGCTCGTCACCCCCCATTTCCAGTCATACGAACGGTTGAAACATGCCGACATATTTATCGCATCTTAACCCAACACGAGAAGGATCCATTAAACCTCGCGCTCACCGAAAGAAACAAAAGCAAAATTCACGATGTTGTTCGAGAACATAAAACATTATTACCAAGATTTGAATTATGCAAAGTGGATGTTAGTTACCCTCCCTGGATGTTAACATACCCTAAAATAGAGTTATCGGTTGACGGGATTATATCTAAGAGAGACATGTTCATAGTAGCCGCACAGCAACTGGCACTCTACCAAATTTACTCATTATATCCCCAGTACATCCACGTTTATACAGATGGTTCGTGTCATAAAAGTTCCTCGACTTCAGCATTCGTCATTCCACACTTAGCGCTAGAGCAAACATTTAAGTTATCCCGGGAGACATCTTCCACCATGGCAGAACTATTTGCAATCCTGTGTGCTTTGCGTTTCATAACTTTAGAAAAACATTCGCAAAAATGGGTTATCTTTAGCGATTCGCAAGCCGCTCTCACATTACTACAGAGCAATAAGAAAAATTCTTTGAACACTTCGATATTGTATGAGTCGCTCAAAGAACTTACAAAAGCAAGCGCAATGAACCACGTAATTGCATTTCAGTGGATTCCTGGGCACTGCAATATTCCTGGTAATACTGCAGCGGACGCAGCTGCGAATCGAGCGCACAACAACGCAGAGACAACCAATCTTCCCCTATTGCATAGTGAAGTCCGTCTGATCCTGAGACAGATTTCTTGTCGTCTCAGCAAAACTACCTGGTTTGACCAGCAAACTAAGAACTCGGAGTTATACTCAATAGACCCATATATAAACTTATCAATGCCGGAAACTCTAAGAGACAACAGAAAATTTGAAACTTTGGTACACCGGCTGCGTCTTGGTACTGCATTTACGAGACACTTCTTGTACAGAATAAAACGTGTCTCTAGTCCACAGTGTTCTTGTGGCCATCCAGACGAAGATGTGCATCATCTTCTTCTCGAGTGCTCGAAATACGATACACAAAGAGCGGTACTGCAAGCTAATTTGTTTATATTAGACAGAAGACCATTCACTCTAAAAAAGATACTTGGCCCATGGCCAACTGCGGGCCTTCAAAAAAGAGCGCTTCTTGCTCTGAAAAAGTTTTTAGAGGAGACCAACATTTTGGGAAAATATTAAGTATTGGATGATCCGAATACGCTAAATGAGTTACATAAACGTTTTTCGTGGTGCATAGTTGGTTTATGTGGTGATCGCAACTTTTACGCAATACGTATAATTCTGTCCTGTACTTGGAGTGTATTACAAGTGTTGTTGTGTGTTTTGGCTGTTCAAAACATCGGACTTCATATATGCGTACGTGGACTGAGCTCATCCACAGAACTTTGCGACTCATGTACTGTTGGACTGTATATTTTTTACTGATCCGGTGTTCTACTGAGTGTTATATTTAGTGTCGCTATCTCCCTTTTTGCGCAAATTTGTTTCGTCTGCCAAGTGACAAGGAGTAGCCGGTGCCACCACATAAAGGCGCCAACCTCTCCTAACATTCACTTCAATAAAAAAAAAAATCAAAATAGGTATACCGATTTCGTGCTATATGCAAGCGCCGTCACATGAAATCAAAGACAGTCACGTACAGAGTATACAGAGAAAATGACATGTTTTGATAGATATATGCAGTAAAATGTCAGAGCATGTTTCACGCAACTTCAGCCAAACAATAAATATATGCAAATTCCACGTAGCTGAACAGAACGAAGGTAATGTTTCCCGTCACTTGGAGATACTCATATTACTTTATTTTCATTTCTCCTAATTAGATAATCAGTCCTAATTAATTAATTAACTTCTCAAATATTATAATTAGATGAAAAGTGTGAATTCGAAAATTGTAGAACAACATGAAAAATTCTCGATACAGCTTTTCGTTGCTCAATACGTGCTACATAAAAGTGTTTTTCCGAGCGTGAAAGAAGGGCGCAAATACACGCAAAATTGATGCACGACTGGCCGCTCGAGGCAATTCGTTGTTGTTTGTTGCTGCCTCCGAAATACATGCACAGACACTCTGACTCTCGGAGTCTGTGAAGCGCCCAAAACCTTGCGCAGATTACGGGAATGTTTGCAAGGACGGAAGTTGTGGTGTACTTGGAGTGGTCGCATGGGCGTGCAAGAGCTTTTTCCTGTTTTCGCTAGTATTACATTGGCTATCTGAAAGGTAACCCTGCAGCAACTTCAATAACAGAGCAGGAACAGCGTTGAGACCTAGTTTCAATAAAAACATTAGAGGACACCTAAGCACTTCTTACGAGTCGTGAATGCGAAAGCACTAATGAGTGGTCCTGGCTTTAATGTTAGATTTAATAAAAGCTTTCGATACTATAGACCATAATATTATGATAAAAAAGTTGCAATATCTGGGCTTTCGGGGACACTTCATTAAGTTTTTTTTCAAGTTGTTTTGCTGACAGATTTCAGTGTGTTAGGTTAGGAGAAACATATAGCAGTTTGGAGCCACTAAAGTATGGAGTACCTCAGGGTAGTACGTTAGGACCCCTGCTTTTTAACATTTATGTTACAGACCTCAGCTTTCTACCATTACATTCTAAAATTTCCAGTATGCGTACGACACTGCGATTACTATAGATGTTGCCAACATTGATACAGGGTTCCAACAACTACAGAGTGATATTGTTAAATTATGTGATTGGTTTCAGGAAAATTATAGTTTCATAAATAAAGAAAAAACAAAGCTAATTTGTTTTAAGAATCCCCACAAAGCTATCACAATTATTAGGAGGATTTTTTTTGCATTCGTCAGACAATAATTCATGCCATTGCCTACCTTTGCCACTCGAATCAACTGTAAAGTATTTAGGTGTACATTTCGATCAATGTCTTAATTAGAATAGTCACGTTAAACACACATGTAAAAAGCTAAGATCAATAGCTGCCATGATGTATCACCTTCGAGGCAGAGCTCCATTTAAAGAAAAGCTTACTCTATTTAAGGCGCTAGCTGAATCTTTACTTATGTATGGCATTACATTATACGGCACTTGCTCTGAAAACAAAAAACAAGAAATTAATCCTGTAATTCGCAAAATAGTCAAGAGCATAACCTACGGTACAGCGTTAGATAGCGCAGGTACAAGGGAAAAATACCAAGCCCTGGGTATACTACCAGTGAAAGAACTATTTAATTATGTAATTTTGAAGAATCACTACTTCAGCAAAGAATTTAGGGTTGCCGTAAAAAAGAACGGGACATTGCGACAAACTGAGAGGTACACCCGCCGTGGTTGCTCAGGCTATGGTGTTGGGCTGCTGAGCACGAGTTCGCGGGATCGAATCCCTGCCCGTGTACTTAGATTTAGGTGCACGTTAAAGAACCCCAGGTGGTCAAAATTTCCGGAGTCCTCCACTACGGCGTGCCTCATAATCAGAAAGTGGTTTTGGCACGTAAAACCCCATAATTAAAAAAAAAAAAACTGAGAGGTACGTGAAAACACGTGTCTACACTCACTATGGAAAAAGAACCCGGAACTACTATGTCCCTGCAGTATTTAATCAATTGAGTGATGAATTATGTACAATAAACACGAAACGAGAAATGAATAAAGCGATCAGAAAATGGTGTGCAAGCTCAATAAACACTTAGTAGGTAAAGCCAGTTGACTCATATGTAATTGTTTTCAACTTTTGTTTATGATCATGCTTCGATACCTGTCTATAATTTTAAAGTCAGCAGTTTGAAGAATTGAGTTGTAGTCCTGTAAGTGACTGGTGTATTTAGGTATTGCTTTGATGTTTTGACTTTGATGTTTTTCTTGACAACATTGTGTAATGAAAAAACAGGACTCAACATGCTTATTTTTTTTTTCATGCACTGGACGGTGTTCAGTGTATATATGCGAGAGAATGTATTAATTGTGGTAATATGAATCTAATATGTTGTTTCACCAACTGCCTGGTTATATTACAAGCACTGCGTGCTTAGATTGACCAGCAAATTCATCCTGTACAAAGAACTTTGGATAAATAAATGAATGAATGAATGAAAATGAATGTCTGCTTGAATGCCGAGGAGCAGTCCCTGGAGTGTTACGCTGCGCGAGATGTTTTCACGTTTTGCTGCGGAGAACATGGTCAAGTTTTGCGATTCAATTGGTGCGGGTTATCATTATTAGTTTTTGTACAGTTTCTAAGTTAGCATGTTGGCTGTAGACCGGAATCACGTTGAGGATACTGCTGAGAAATCAAGGACGCCGCTTGCCACCGACGCCCTGCGTGACGAGAGACGGAGGAAGCGGCCACCCAAGGCTGTAGGAGGCGCGCGCAGCAGCTAAGGGCCGATTTACGCTCGAGCCGCCCATCGCCGCAAGCCGCACCGCACGCGTGCGGTCGCGTGAAAGATCGCACGTATCAAACACTTGTGCACAAATTTCGGTTTACAATGTGTAAGGTATACACTGTGCACACAGTGTGAATGGTAATTTGTGCACAAGTGCTAGATACGTGCAAATATTTCGCGCGACCGCAAGCGTGTGGTGCGGCTTGCGGCGATGGGCGGCTCGAGCGTAAATCGGCCCTAAGCCCAGTGTGTGTGTGAGAGAGAGAGAGATGTACGGAACCGCTCACCGGCTTCCGAGAGCGAGACGGCGGCACCCACACGCGCGCGTCACGCGACTGCCTCGGCGACGACAACCCATCTCGCCCCACGGTGTCGCATCGCCGTATCTGCTCCGTCGAGGCGCGCTTGTGACGTGGCGTCGCAGCCAATGCGAATTTAGGTGCCGTTTCACGGCTACACACACCGGCTTTTTTTCGCTCAATGGGCCATTTGATGCTTTCGCATCAAAATAAGTTGTGACTAATAACATTTTGCATCGCGTTGGCTCCGCGAGGCACCACTCATAAATCGCCACTCGAACGTTCTTGTATTCCGCCCCAGTCGAAATGCGACAGACACGCCCAGGAGTCGAATGCGCGATTTCGTCCTCGCAAACAGAAGAATGAGTAATTGAAAATTAAAGAGATCGTTAAAAGTACGACCGCGACATGAAATGGTGTCATCAGACCTCATATTGCCCCGCAATTTAAGCGGTGCGATGAAGATCACAGATTTGATTAGTTCGTTTTCTATATAAATCTGTAATTTTTGACGTTCGCTGTTTACCATTTGTTCAGTAAACCTTTCTACGGTCTTCTGTGGGCGGTGTGTCTTATACGGTATTGTTAATCGAAATTGCGAAGAGAACCAATAAGTAATTTCTGATGTCTTAAACAAAGAAACAAGTCCGTAGCGTCTCTCCTGTAAGGTGATGATAAATTCGCTTACTTTATCATTAGTATCATCTAATGTTAGTGGATCTGATCAATTAAAATTGAAAAAGTAATTGTAATGACTAACGTAATCACGAGCAACAATGTTATAAACGGGGTATCCTTGATCCTCGTGCATACAGACTCTCATAGCTAACATGGACCAAGCTATCAAAAAATATCAGGCTAGAAGGTACGATAATGGCATCAACGGTGTTTCGTCAGCATTCGTCTTCGGCAAATTGGGATATGCTTTTGTTATCCTTCATTGGCTAATCAACTGAATTTGATTAACCAAACAAATAAGTTTTGATATGCTGCCGTAAATTTGAACACCAAATTGTGCTTTGCACTCGAAAACATTTTATGTTTCTTTACCGCTACATTGTTCATAGTTTCTTTTCCGCATTTCAAAGTTGCAGCGCAAAATAGGAAAAAAAAGAAAAGCAGTCAGCACGCGCCTGTGCATCTCATACGCTTTACACCAACAAAATCGAAGTGGGTTTCCAAAGACTCACTCTACTAAATGTCCGGCACGGCGACTTCGTAAAAGCGACAAGGCGTCAGTGCAATGTATACTGCTGCTAAGAGCAATCCTATTTCTTATCACCGCCCAAAGCCGCCGGGAACTGCTCTAGCTTACAGTGTCACGTGGTTGCTTCTTTTTAGCAGCAGCCAATAACTACACCGATGTCTTGCCACTTTACGCGGTCGCCGTGCCAATCATTTAGCAGAGTGAGTTGTTTGCTACATCATTCATGAATAGTGCCCGTGTCACGCACGCGAGGCGCACTTGCGCGCGCTGACTGCATTTTTTGCCCTCATATTTTGCTTCACGGTATTGAAATGGGGACAAAAATGACTAGGAACAATGTACTGGGCGCGAAGCTATAGAGTATGATGTTTTCGAGTGCGAAGCACAATTTGGCATTCATACTTCCGCCGTTAAACCAGCAATTATTAGTTTGGTTAAATAACTTCAGCGTAGTGGCTAACTAAAGACAAAAAGTTGGCTGGTGACTTGGTCGTCCAGGCAACCACGAGCTGTTCTTAGGTGTGTAACTGAATTGGACCCGTTCTGTTATGTGTAAATATGTTTTTCTTTTTCAGAATGCGCAACTGGACAAAAAGAAGTGTTTTTGTAGATTAAAGAAAACGATAAACCACCGTAACATTTCTCATCAGCATCATGTGATGCACTTCCTCACCAAGAAGCAAAACGAAACAAACTACATTGCAAGCTACGCGGGGACCACTTTCTCAAAAAAGTTTTTTCTTGCTTGGATGGAAAACGCTATAGAGGGAATCGCAATTAAGGATCCTTAGAACAACACCGCGTGATTGAGCAAGCACGTATTTGGCCGTTGTTATGGCGTACCCATGTAAGCGCAAAGCCAAGTCCTTGCCAACGCACTGTAGCGACCGCAATCTCGGCCTCATCTCCAACAGCTTCCGCACCCACTACTACCCACTACCATCGCAATCTTGCCAGTACAGAAGCAGCAACATCACGCATTCATGAACCATCCGAGCAAAATGAACCATTTTATATTTAATGCTCGCTCCACGTTGTACACTGCGTAGTCTTCGTGTGCGTGCCCGAATTTTGAGAGCGGCCGCGAAAGTTAAACAAACGACGCTGGCCTCCTGTAAGGTAAGTGGTGCCCACAGAACAGTGAGACGTTCCAAATTCCATTCTTGAGTCTTAGTTTGGTCACCGTGTTAGTTTTCACATGATATAGACAAAAATTAGGCCATCGAAAACAATTTTTGTAGCTCTTTTGCATTGACTAGCTGCGGAAAAATAATATAGCAGAAGGCTTACACTGCGCACGTCTTAGCAGAGAGCGAACCTACTGGAATAGCGATACACACGTAGTGGTTCTTGGTATAGTATGTGCCATTGCTCTTACAACAAACAATTTACGATGGAAATAATAAAGGTGATGGGAACACCGATGCAAAGTTATGGTTTTCCTGGAAACGCGATGAAACTCCAATGAAGGAACATTAAGAAATAAGATACGAAAAGAAGACATGTGCATTTTGGGCGCTTGTTGTGATTTGACTACGACGTGGCTATGTGCATCTATTCAGCCTCCCGTGACAGTTGGGTGCTCTCGTTTATTTGGATCCATGCCTTGACTGCCAAAAGCACCGTAAACTGCAGCTATTCTTGCGAGCGAAAAGCACGCATGTTTTGGGGGGCTTGTGCCGTGTTGCCGACGAGCGTCGTGTTATTGCTTCAACAAGGCTGCCTCGCTCACGACTATTTAGGCGTAATGACGTAGCTTATCGCTAGCTCATTTGGCACGGTTTGCTTATTTAAAAACTGCCAAATTTTGAAACTTTTTCAATGGTTCATGCTATCTGCTAGCGATCGTGTGTGCTGCGAGAAAGCATGAACCTTTGAAAAATTGTGAAGGCTTGTCATTCTTTGAGTAAGTGTGTGTGTGAAGGGGGGGGGGTGAGTGAGTGAGTGAGTGAGTGAGTGAGTGAGTGAGTGAGTGAGTGAGTGAGTGAGTGAGTGTGTGTGTGCGTGCTTGTGCGCGTGTGCGTTTGTTGCTTGGTTAGGAGCAAGAGCTGCAATTTGTGGTGTTGCAGCATTCTTGGCCGGCAATTGTTCCGTCTGTGCATATCATGGGTTGTTAGCAAGGCTGCGTCACCAAACATTGAACATCTCAGTGTCTAGGAGGAAAACAACAGTTGTAGAACTCCTTTTTGATTACTCCGGGTCCTTGTCCAGGGTAATCAAGAAAGAAGTTGTGAATAAGGAGCTGTTGTTAGTGAAGACATCAGCCGTTATTCCACGGACAACTCACTATGGGAAATGATGGTGACAATGATGATGAAGAACAAAATAAGTGCCTTGCTTTCAAGTTATCAGTGGCTTTCAAAGGCACTAACTACAAGGGGTGCCCACCGCTCACTCTGACACCGCTTATCTGCGCATTTCGCTTTAAAATTTTTAAACACGGGAAAAGTAATTAGGAAAAATGAAGCAGGCTGTAAACTACTGAACGTGACGTTTTGAAATACGAAGAACAATTTGGTATCTGAGTATACATATTTATACCACTGAAAAATTATAAGGCTAATTAATTTCGGATAAGTAGCTATTTGAACATACATGTAATAACAAGAAATGGCTAATTTTGTAGAAGACGACTGCAAACAGAACACCGTTGGTCCCGTCTTCCCATCTCTTAGCTTGTTTTTTAATAGCTTGGCCCGCGTTACTTGTGACGCCCTGTACACTCTCCCTTGAACAAATGTACACCCTTTGGGTCGTATCTTGCCGCATAACAATAATCGTCATCTGCCTTGCTTGCGTTTCCTTTCTTGAAAACGCTGCGCTCACTACTTTCCTGTCGAGAATTCTCTGTCGTGCTGATAACGCGTGTGCCGTTAGTGACTTGGAAGTACCGGGCTCGCAGCGTTAAAGAAAAGAAATGTGGACAAGACAGATGACGATTATCGGTGTATGGCAAATATACACACCAGAGGGCGTAATCTTGTTTAAGAGTGCATAGGAAGAGCTCGTATTTATTTATTTTATTTATTTATTTATTTATTTATACAATACTGCAGGCCTCATTGAGGCCCAGGCAGGAGGGGCATACAAAATACAGAATAATTGCATTTGCAGACGTAAGAACAAAAGGACCAAATTAGTGTGCACAATAGCAATGGAGTCCACCAGCTGCGAGAACCAAATGGGTAAAAAGAACACTCGGTCTTGTAACCAAACAATTCCGAAAACAAAAGTGAAGAGTAAATGTACAAATGAACCGTCAGTACAATTTTAAGCAATGAGAAGGAATGTAACACAAAGATCAATTTCAGTTATTACTATGAAATCAGTAGTTCAAATGGTCAATGGAATCAGTACTGTTTAGTAGCGACTGAGGTAAATTATTCCAATCGGTTATAGTGCGTGGGAAAAAAGAATATTTAAAAATGTTAGTTCTGGCATTATAGGGAGTTAGAGAGTCAGCATGACGATGACGTGTTCGGCGTGCTGCCATTGGCGTTACATAAGGCTCAGGAGTGAGGGCGAGGAGATTATTTTTAAGAAGAAAAAGAAATTTCAGCCGTTGTATTTTTCTTCGTATTTCCAATGTCTGAATGCCATGTTGTCTCATTATTGCTGTCGGGGAATCAGTCATACGGTATTTCGAAAAAATAAATCTGATTGCTTTACGCTGTACTCTTTCTAGTGCACCAATGTTCGTTTTTGTGTAAGGGTCCCACACTATGCAGGCATACTCCAGTTTTGGCCTTATTATTGATGTGTAGGCTAAAAGTTTAGTTTCAGCGGGAGCTTGTTTTAGTTTATGACGTAGAAGACAGAGTTTACGAAAGGCTGAGTTACATACGTTAGAAATGTGAATGTTCCAGTGCAGGTTATGAGTTATTGTGACGCCAAGATATTTGTATTCCCTAACCTCGGTTAATGGTTCAGATCCGAGAGCGTAAGGAAAAGATAGGCTATTTATTTTTTTAGTTATCTTCATGTAAACTGTTTTGTTAGCATTTACCTCCATGTTCCAACGATTGCACCAAGAAAGAAGGTTTTGAAGATTATTGTTCAGGGTTATCTGATCATCGCAACCGGTTACCTCACTGAACAGAACACAATCGTCAGCGAACAGTTTTATTTGAACTGGTGCTGTGACAACGCTGGCAATGTCATTAATATAAATTAAGAATAATAAAGGCCCTAAAACACTACCCTGAGGGACGCCTGAGGTAACTGGAAGTTCATGGGAATGGTAAGTATCGATACTAACAAACTGTTTTCGGTTAGTGAGGTATGCTGAAACCCAATTAACAATGAAACAAGGAATGTTAATTAATCGAAGTTTTTCAATTAACTTGGAGTGTGAAACAAGGTCAAATGCTTTCCTGAAATCTAAAAATATTACATCTACCTGGCTGGATTTGTCTAGAATATTCGCAAAATAATGAATAACCGATGTTAATTGGGTGACAGTAGAAAAACCTTTTCGAAAACCATGTTGCTCAGGTGAGAGTACACTGTTATCACTTAAGAATTTAGTAATGTAGTTAGCTATGATGTGTTCTAGCATCTTACAGCATGATGACGTTAGCGATATTGGGCGATAGTTACTTATCAGCGTTAGGTCCCCTTTTTTCGGTACAGGTACTACGCGTGCAGTTAGCCAGTCAGTAGGAAGAGTTGCTGTGGATAATGAAGCACGAAAAATGAACACAAGAAACTTGGACACCATTTCTGCGTATCGGCGCAGAAAAACATTCGATATATTGTCAGGACCAGGGGTTGATTTGGTTTTTAAGTTAAGAAGCATAGAAACTACGCCAGGTACAGATACAAGGTCCGAGTTTGCAACGGACAAAGAAAAAATGGGAATCGATGTATCACTTGTATTTGCAAAGACACTATGGAAGTATGTGTTGAAATGCTCTGCAATACTTTGCTTTTCGACGATAAGAATGCCGCCAACCACTATTTGTTCAATTGGTTTGTTTTTTTTTACTCAAATATGTCCAAAATTTTTGTGGCGCGGTACGAATAAAATTGGGCAGTGTGTGGTTAAAATATCGCCGTTTAGCATGCCCAATAGACGAGCTTAATTTAGCTCTTGCGGTTTGAATTAGCGTTATAGGGGCGTTCTTTCGTCTCCAGCGTTTAATCTTTCTTTTCAAGTGAATGACTTCCCGCGTAACCCAAGGGTTAACTTTCGCTGTTTTCTTTGTCTTGTTTGGTACAAAATTTTGAACACAATATGTGCAAAGTTCTTTAAACCTGTCCCAAAGTTCTATAACATTGTTTCCTTTGAAGTTGCTGAGGTGAAAATCTAGATAATCTAAAATAGTTTCGTCCCTGGCACGTGAAAAGTCCTTCACTACAACACTTTTTGCATTACTGCGATTGCATTTTTCCAAGCAGCATGAAAAACATACCATTTCATGATCAGATATGCCGCGTTCAACAGACACTGATAACTTTTCGACATTTCTATTCACAAACACAAGGTCAAGTATTGACGACGAAGATCCGTATACTCGCGTGGGTAAAGTTACAACTTGATGTAAATTGTGGCATAGAATTATATCACGCATATAATTGACATGGGGAGTAAGTTCAGTGCAAGAAGTATTATCCTCCCAATTAACTCCTGGAAGATTGAAGTCTCCTAACAGAAATATTTTTTTTTGTGTGTGAACGAAGTGATATGCGTACGCAAATCACTCATGAATTGAAGTGGTGAACCGGGTGCTCGATAAACGGCAAACTCGTAGCACAAGTAATTCGGTTGTCATTGCGGCATTGGCGAAACAATTTGCCAAGGCCAAGAAATCATCAGTGGATGAAGAAAACTTACTGAAAGCCTGCCACGTGCGCTCCTGTAATTTTTTTGACGGCCCACCTTCGGCGCCGCTTTGTAATCGCGTTTTTGTTGTAGCGCAACGATGCACCAGTGATATCTCACTATTGATCCGTCCTGAACTTTCGTTAGACGGGCCCGTCAGATAAGCTTGTCGCGCATGCTCCAAGGTTCTTGGAGCGAGTTGTAAATCAGGAACGAGTGATCTGTCGGGATGGGTTCGACGCCCGACATTCTGGCTTGCTACTTCCGCCGCCGCCGAGTTTCTCTGCGGGCACAAGTTCGCCCAGTAACCTACATCAAGTTATTGCTCTTCGACTCGTTATTCTGACCTTCTTGCGTACCGCCGCTACTACGTGACAATATGTGTTAAAAAATCGCAAATATTATGAAAAGGAGGGACAACCACAATTTCTTGGGATAGGCAATGTGAATTCGACACAATCTGTGACAACCGCATTACCGAAAACAAGGTGACAAAAGCTTGGCGCAGATGTGTTCTGGGTAAGGGACGCTCATCGGGGACAACAGGGACATATCCCGGAAATACCAACTCCCGTCACGAAGGACGCCGTATATAGCGGAGGACTCCGGATTAAGGATGATTTCCTACAGCGTTTTCTTTTTTAAAACCCGTGCTCTTTCGGGCGTCGCGCCAAGTGGAATGGCGGTGCGGGCAATTGAACTCGCGACCCCGCGGGTGGAGCAGGATGGCCGCCGCGGTCAGCGCGGAGGCCATCCCCATGGGCCTTTATGACCCATGGTAAAACTGCCAGTGTTACTTTCCTCTAAGTTTGTGAATAATGAAAGATATAAATTATGGGGTTTTACGTGCCAAAACCACGATCTGATTATGAGGCACGCCGTAGTGTGAGACTGCGGAAATTTGGACCATCTGGGATTCCTTAACGTGCACGTAAATCTAAGTACCACGGGTGTTTTAGCATTTCACCTCCATCCAAATGCGGCCGCCGTGACCGGAATAATGAAAGAATAACACAAATATCACATCTTTCAAAAGTTATCGAGAAATATTTATTGGTTTTCAAGTTAAAATGATGTACTGCATCTGGACATATGAGGTTTCAATGGCTAAGGCACTTGTCATTGCGCTCCTGCCTCCTTGTATGAAACTTTTGAAGCACCCTTTTACGAGGAATAAAGTGTCCGTACACTTCTCGCATCTCCATGATGCTCGGACGTGAAAAATCGGCATGACAGCAGGTTTTCCGATATTTTTAGGGGTACTGATCGTGACTATCCGCCATAAGCGTCCAAATACACATATAGAAACGCCCAGAAAGCACGGCAATGGCCACGCCGGCTTCACGAGTGCGGCTAAGGTGTCTTCAGTCATGCTACTTGAATGAAACACTAACCGCAGACGTCGTTCGCGGCAAAATCATTGGTGTTGTCGCCGTCACCTTCCTTCTGATCCGTATCTTCAGCTGATTCTGGCGGCACAATCACAATATCAATGTCCTCTTCTATGTTTTCTGCACTCTCAGTTGCATCCAGAGCATCGCGAAAGCGACAAAACGGCTTCCTTCCGAAGAAAGAACTCTATATCCATGCTGGAACACATATAAAAAAAATCGCCCATATGTAACTTCTAACGCCCACTGTACTATATCCAAGTACATCAAACTTTGAATACGTCGTCCGTTCTTTGAAATGTAGTCACAGATTCGACAGTTTGCTTCTAACACGCTTAACGTATGCACTAAGCACTGCGAATAGCACAACGCATATATAAAAAGCAGGCGAGCAGAATTAAATGAAAAAGCGAGTACACATCCCCATTTGTCACGAGTCCGCAGTATTGCTGGAATTGGCGCGAAATCATTAGAGATGGATTAAACTGTAGATTACACACTGTGTTAGGGTATCTGCGCGCGGTTTCTGGGTACAAGAAACGCAAATAGTCAAAAGGAAATATTCAGCTGTTCAAGAGGCAGGGATGCGAAACGAAGTGTACTTGTTCTATAGTACAGTGGGCGCTAATCTTGTAAGTGTGAACAAGAACTGCGAGGAACGAAAAAGAGGCGTCTTTTGCGACCCCGCCTCGCCCTCGCAACGTTTCGTGTCGAGCATGCACTGCTGGCATAGGGCCAAGGGTCAAGCGGGTACTGACCCTCGTGACGTTGACGATGGAAATAAGGAAAGAGGCGCAGATGACGACCGCCGTGAATACCTCCCGGCGGCAGCGCCAGCGTGCGAAGAACGTCTTGAATTCGTCCATGAGGCCCGTGATGACGCTCTCCAGGCCACCCATCTGCAACAACAACGTTCCGCGCGCCCCCCAGAAGTCTCCGTCAGCGGCGCAGAAGTAAAGCAGCGTATAACGCTCATCCCTTTCCTATCGGGCAGAGCTTCGATAGAAGAGAGAGATCTGAAGCTATCGCGTGGCTGAGGACCAGGCCTAGTAGCTTAAGGCGAAACAGGAGTCTCCGCACACAGCTAGTTCACAACGAATGACGGGTAACTCATCATATTTGCAACAATGTCAGAAGACGACGAAGCAACACGACGTACAAAGCGGGCGCAATTGTGGTGCTTTCAGTTGAGCAGAGCAGAGCCAGCTTATAGAAAATTCTACTGATTTGCTTAGCTTCCGCGCAGAAAGTTCACCTTTATATAGTTTCGGATAGCAAAAAGATGCTAGTTCTTCAAAAATACTACAGATTGTGGCTTTGAAATAATCCACCGGCGATTACGAATTTCAGTGAGTAAAGGCAAGGCGCAACAGACCAGGACTGAAGAAGAACACGAACGTCCTGGTCTTTTGCGCCTTGCCTTTACTCATTCGAGCATGAACCAACTAGCCCAAGCAAGAGTTTTACTTAACGAATTTGAGCGCAGCTCTATACATGTTTTCATTTCGCGATATATTCGCCGGCGCGGACAATCTGTCTCGTGCGGCGCGTTGCAAACGGAGTGACTGCCTCGCTAATAGGTAGATGGCGAGAGGCAGTGCATGGGTGACGCGCGGCCGCGGTTTACAGCAGCGACCACAGACAGACCTCCGCTCATCCAGCGCTTTGTTTCCATGTCGGTGGCGTCATCGGTGAACCGACTACGCGCGCTACTCTGGCACCATCTCGTAGCCCTTATCGCCGCAGAGCCCCTCTTGCGTGGCATCGCACTTTTCTTCTCCGGCTTTCGCCATACTCTCCTCCTCCGCTTTCCTTCTCGCGCTCTCTTCGCTATCACAGTCTTTCATCCCCCGCTAAGCTCCGCGTTCGCTCTTTGATCTTTCTTGTGCTCGTTCACTCAGTTACGAGGGACGCGGATGCTCGGCGCAGGAACGGGTGCCTAAAAGCTGCGCTCTAAAATACGACGGCAACGACAAAGGATGCGGTAATGAAAAGAAAGTGTTTACACTCCTGTAACGCCTCTTCATTAAAATATATTTCACTGCAATCAAAACAAAATTTAAATGTGAACTGTTTCACGGGAATGAAACGTTGAAATTTTACGACGTTATGACACTGGCTCTTTATCGGCGGAGTTTGATGCCATGTTTGAAATGACAACCAGAGATAACTGCGGAGCAGGGCTCTCTCACACTAGTTCCGCTGTCGAGTGGTCAGAGAACTGAAGCAGGGAGGCTTTGATTCGTGAGTTTCTCTCGATTGCCTGGTGAGTGCGCATACTCCACCAGAGGTAGTTTGGGGCCCCATGACAAGGTGGAAAAGTAGGGTTTTTTCATCACATATCGCTATATTGCCATAGAAATTCTATAGTTGGAAACAGACTTACTACGCTTAAGTACAATAAATTATGAAGTAAAACAGTGACTCACGTTCGAGCCGTCATCGCGTGCAATGTTGAAGCCGCTCAATCTCTATCTAGGGCAGGTATACCCTATGGGATTGACCACTCCAATGTCTTAGCAAGATTTGAGCCCGTGTTCAGCTTGTCGTAAAAGCGATGTATACAGTTAACAGTTAGTTGTTTTAGGAAGCGACCGGATAGTTACGACAACGTATTACCGCAGCGTTGTCATCAAATATAATTCTGGTGTTGGTCGATATTATACCGAGCTGTCCCTATCAACGTCAAGCGTCAGAGGTAGGCTTGTGTTAGGTGGAGTCCTCAAATCTAGGTACTTCAAAGCTAAATGTAAGCGACCGGATATTAACAAATAGTGGCAAATTTATTGGCATCGCGCTGAAGCAGTTGAAGAAATAGCACGTCGCCGCAGCAAGCAAGTAGTCGAGCAACGGAGTGATGCACCAACCGCGCTGTCTAATCCGAGCGTCAGAAGCATGACGAAGAAGAGCACGGCCCACAGAGGACCGCCGGGCAGTGTGGCGATGGCCTCGGGGTAGACCTGGAACACGAGCCCGTGTCCCTCGGTGGCCACCTGCTGGATGGGCACCCCTTGCTTGGCCGCCATGTAGCCCAGGTACACAAAGATCACGAAGCCACTGTAGAAGCTCGTGAAACTGTTCACCGCCGTCGTCATGAGGCAGTCCCTGCGCGAACGTCGCCCATTCACACGAACACTTAACACTTGCAACACCCCGGATGTATAGTGACAAAAATCGCAGATGTATGGCGAAGCGGGACGAGCGCAACACATCCTGTTTCTATTGATAAGACATGAGAAACCTTTCAAAATACATGACGATTTTCGCTACATTTGTTTGCTGAGGGCATCCACAGTAAAATATTGCGTGCATTAGCTTCGAGGAAGAATAGGCGGGCGTTGCGTCCCTTGCGGTGGTAGTTGCCAGCCGGCTTCTCGCTTTCCCTTTCTTATCAAGTGTTTTCAAATAATAATAATAATACTAATACTAATACTACTACTACTACTACTACTACTACTACTACTACTAATAATAATAATAATAATAATAATAATAATAATAATAATAATAATAATAATAATAATAATCCCGAGGAACCGGGGTGTGTATCCACGAGAAAGACTTCACGCTAGACCTGTTTGCAGGGTGCCAGCCAATTGTGATGTTGGACATATATTAGTGAAAGCGGCGGGCCAAAGGCAAACAGCACTTAGGAGCGCACCCCTTTGTGGATACAGTCCCTGTTTTCTGAAATGAAAGCGTTTTAGAAGAGTACATTTTTGTCTTTCACCCGTAAACGCCTCCCTGTGAGATCCGTTTATAATGTTGATGGACTGGCTCTTAAACGGGCTGAGCATTATAACTATCTTGTGGTCTATTCTTAAGAAAATTTCACCTGGAATAGACATATTGAGTATCTCAACCTAAAGTCCTCAAGTGCGCACCCTCATTAGACGTAATTTTTACAAAGCCCCCCAAAGTGTAAAAGAGCAACTTTACAACACATGTTCGCACAATACTCGAGTACGCTTGCGAGGCTTGGGACCCTCAAACCTATAATCTATAGACAAACCTGAACCCATTAGAAACCGCGTGGCCAGGTTTGTTTCTGGAAATTACAACTTCCACAACAGTATTACTTTAATGAAAGAGAACTTTGGTTGGCAAAAACTAGTACAACGTCGCTTATCAACGAAATTCGAGCTTTTTTTTCCGAATTCACTCTGGTCCGACAGGAATGAACAATAACCTGTATATTTTTCGGCCCCATTTCATTTCTTTGCTATGTAATCATGAGTTTAAAGTTTTTAAAACATGCTGTAGTACCGATGTTTTCCGCAAATCATTTTCCCGCTTACATTAACGAACTGAAATAAGCTTCCTAAGAGTATTGTTCAATGTAAAACGTGCTCTGAGTTTCAGTTGCTTTTATCGTCTGACCTGTCGTAAGTGTACATCATTGCGCTTCGTGTGATAAATTAACGCTTCCTTTTTTCTATGACATGAATGCGCCTGTTAGCCTGTTGCTACGGTTTTATTTTTCTAGTTTATTTTGTTATGTTTCGTTTGTATATTGCTGTCTGCTTTTTGAATCAGCTAAATTTTTGCTCATGCTTTGCTTTTCGCTACAAATGTTGCCCCCTCTCCCCTGCAATAATGCCCTTGTGGCGGCGCTGCAGGTACCTGTAGAAATAAATAATAAACAAATAAAAACATAAGTGCGTGAGCTTCCGATCACCGCGGAAGTGTGATTTTTCATTGATACGAATAAGTTGGTTGATGTGACGTTCAAGCATGTAATACTTTACTAACATTTAATTTCACAGTGGTACACAAATAGCTCATGGAATAATAGGCATTGTATAAAATCAAGCGCTAAGCTTAATATTGTTTCCAAATTGTTTACATGTAAGTGCGGGTTGACGTAGCAAGCAGAAAAAAAAATTGGAGGACGCTTAAGTTTCTCCTTCAAGAGTGGAACGCGATAGCGTTATCGCACCCCGTTCGCACCGCCTACGCAAACGCGCTACGCCAGCCAAACGTCGCGATCGGCACAGATAGCCGCGCCCCGACGCGCCATGAAGGCGGACGCGATCATGGGGCGAGTGGCGCGCCACGTGTCGGGGCAGCGCCGTAAGTTACGAGGAGGGGGTCTTGTGTGTTTGCCGCAAGATGGCTCTGCGTGTGCGCAGAACGCAGAAGAAATGTAGCGGAAACGTACTTCGCTACTCGTGAAACTGCGACTTCTGTAAGTTACATGGTCATAATTACCGATATACACCGCGATATACACTTTCTACGGAACGTTTCTAAGGCAACAGCGCATTCACTAGAGGCGATTTTGTCCCGTTTTGAAGGAACCAACTCGTGGCTGAGTGGTAGCGTCTCCGTCTCACACTCCGGAGTGCCTGGTTCAATTCCCACCAGCCCATCTTGCAAGATGTTTTTTATTTATGAAGTGCCTTCTGGGATTTATCGCTCACGGCCAACGCCGCTGACGCCGACACCGACGACACCGGCTTTTCTGCGGCACGAGCTCCTTAACGCTGTCGCGTTAAAACAAGACAAAAGAAAACGCTAGAAATGCAACGTATGCTTAGCTTTTCGTGAGAAGCTCGGTTCTATTGTATTCTGATATCATCCTGCTTTCATGACCAGCGGATCCAGGTGATGGCACAGACGGGGAGTGTCAGTCGGACCAGTGACGAAGCTCGAAAAGTAGTAGTATTGCAATAGAATCATTATGTTATCCCGGCGATGAACACTAAAAAAAAGGAACCTTTGAAGATGTACGACCATTTAAAAGGTTTCGCATGCGCTCCCTGGAACTTTGGAAGGCGTCTGTCGATGTTGAACTAAAGCAGTTGTCTTCTAGAATACGTGCCGTCGAAGTTGACGTCGTGTCCTTGAAGGGCAGCATGGTTCTTCAACAGTCCCGTCATCGCAAATTGTTGCCGACAACGTATGTTAAGAGCTTAAGTGCATTGAATTTCGATGCGAAGACACTGAGAACCGGCTGCGGTGTTTTGGTTTGCTTTTCTTTGGCCACCCCTATGGACTGCCCGAGTTCTGGTCCTCGTCCGACCAAAATATTATCGACCTACGTTCACGGAATCTCGGCATCGTATTTCAACCATCGAAAATTGAAACGGCCCATAGTCTTGTCGGATACCAAGCTGACAAGTGTAGACCTGTCATAATGAAATTTTCATTATTTAAAGACATGCACAGTATACTGGAGAAAGGTCACAAACTAAAAGGTACGGTCTTTGCCATGCGTGAGAAGTTTACCCTTCAAACACGGTTTGCCAGAAAGAAACTAACAATTCGGAAAAGCAAGGAACGTAGCTCTCAAGCTTTCAGTTCATAAACTGCTTATGTGTAGGGCACTAGTAGTGACAGAGTAACAGAAGCTCCGCGAGAGATAGCACGCAAGGCAGCAACGCGCACAGTTGCTAATCGTTGGATATAACGTGCTGATTCCATTTAGTATTAATTTACTTACACTAACGTGCGTAGCATTATTGAAAAACGCACAGAGTCATATTCGTATCTCGAAAATTGGAGCTGTGACATTATACTGCTTATGGGAAACGTGGCTTCACTCCAGTATACCGGACAGCAAAATTTTGCATGATTCATCCGACTTCCGCATTTACAGAAAATATAGGCTAGGATGAACGGGAGGTGGCATGCTCGTTGACTAAAAAAGTTATATCCCGTCCTTCACGGTCGACAATTATTTCGGTGTGTACTTCGTCACATGCATCCAAATCTATATTCAGGGTCTGCTACAGGCCGCCCGACGGCGCAGGTAGTTTGTTTGCTCATCTGCGTGACCGCTTAGCGGTACTGCGCTCAAATTTCCCGAAAGCCGACGTCTTTAGTTTGAGGAACCTTTTTTACCCCGACATTGACTGGCCAAACCTAACTTCTCATTCACGCTGCTCGAAAGAATTTCTTGATATAACATTTGATTCATCTTTTGTGCAATTAGTTGATCAGCCCACAAGCCACACCCTCGATCTTGTTTTACCATCGGCACCTGAAAAAGTTAGCTACACTGTGTACGTTGATGGCTTGGATGGTGACCATCGTCTCACTCAGCTGAGAATTAGTTTACCTGTACGCATGCGTCAGGTGACTCCTACACCGATACTCAATTATAAAAAAAGGTGATGTTACAGCCAGAAACCTGGCCTTAGTAGGCTTTCATTTATGGCTTCTTTCTCCCACCGGTCTGTTAACGAAAATATGTGTCTCTTGAAAGAAAAGTTACTACAGTCGGTGTGCGACTACATACCTTGCTTATCCATTCGGGTCATTATGTCAAAACGATGGTTTAATCGAACAGTTTGCACACTTCTGAAAAAAGAAGCCTCGTTTCAGAACCGCTAAGCTATTTCGATCTCCGGCCGCATGTGCGAAATACGACGTTGCACAATATGTTTACTGTCATGCAGTACGTCAAACTGAATACAAATTCTTTTCACATGACCTTCGACTCCTTTTAAAGAATGACCCCAATAAGCTTTGGAAAGCAATCTCTCACTCACACACTATTGACTGTATCTTGCTTTTGGGTGATATTGGCGTTCCAATCGCTCGTGAAGATTGTTCTTCAGCGTTCAATGATTACTTCACCTTAGTTTTGCTGTAGGGATGTTATGCCGGTATGCCCCTACCTGCTATAGTAGATTATTTGTTTATGAATCTCACAGACATTAGCCCAGCTGGTACCTCATCACTAATTAATAACCTTAGAATTTCAACATGTTCAGGTGTCGAAGATACTAATTCCAAAATTGTAAATCACACTGTTGTTACGTCAAGCATCTTGGTTATCACGTTTTTCAGTAACCCCCCGAATGGCCGAAATTCCATACGACTGGAACGTCTCCAAAGCCATCTTTATTTTCAAATCCGGTGATAAATGCCAGCCTAGCAACTGTCGTCCCGTATATCTAACCAGCTTCCCATATAGGCTCCTAGACCCCTCATGTGAATTATGTGAAAAAACGCCTGACACGAATTTGCCATATGTTTAACTTCCTTGCAGAAAAGACCTGGGGAGTGCCAATACAGTCTATGCTGCAACTGTACAGGGTCCTCTTTATTGGATTCCTGCGGTACAGCCTACCGGTCATGTCCAACAGCTGCAGAACTGACCTTAATATAATCCAAAGCATCCAAGCCCAAGCCCTCAAGATATGTCTTGGTCTACCGCGGAGTGCGTCAACGACTGAAGTTATTGCAGTCACTCAAGATTACACTATTACAACGCACATTAGCATTGAAACAATGCGTGTGCACGTAAGGCACTTCGCCCGGACCCCTACCCACCCCCTAGCAAGTCTCCCAGTAGATAAGCCCCACACGACATTCAGTGCGACTGTCTTCGCGCACCGTGTCTCTTTCAGGTCAGGTTACACACCTGCGGCAAGGCCTTCCATTCCTCCATGGTGTATGCGTCGTACTCAAGTGAACCTTACAATCCCAGGACTTCAGAAAAAGTCGGACTTGCCATCATCAGCGCTCAAGCAACTAACTTTACTTCTCTTCTACGAGAATGGAATGGAAAAACTTTATTTCTCTATATCTCAGAGAGATTGGCGGTGGGCCGGTGTCTTCATGTTTTGAGTCCTGGCCGCTTCACAAGGTCGGCGCCCCTATTCCAGGGCACCGCTGAGTCTTGCTGCCTCGCAGGCGTGCTGCACGATTGCCCGTTGGGCTGCGAGCTCGCTGCTGGTCTACACAATACAGCGACTGCACACAGGTCTACACTGATGGATCAACTATATAAACCAGTTCCGGTGGCGCTGTAGTTATACCAGCAATGAGAATAACCAAGCGATTCAAGACTTCCCATGTCACTACGTCTACAGCTGCAGAGCTCGCGGCTCTCCGCGACGCACTTCAAGTGATAAATGCTGAAAGTCCTAGAAAATGGGCAGTCTTCTGCGATTCACGGCCGGCTTTGAAATGTGTGCAGCCGAAATCGTGGAACTTGTCCATCCCTTAAGAGAAAAAGGCCATGATGTCTCTTTTCAGTGGATACCAGGTCATTGCGGTATAACTGGAAATGATAACGCCGATAAGGCAGCTCGGACGTCAAACCAAGAAGACCGCTGCGTCCCCATTCCTCTCTCAAGGACCGACGCCACGAGACAACTTGGCATTCTAGCACGCACGATCTCCTTAGCAGAGTGGAATACCGCACATACAAGGCGCACAAGACTGCACAGACTAAACCCGTCACTTCAACTCAGACCCCCAGCCGGTCTGCACCGACGTGAAGCGTCTCTTCTGTGTCGGTTACGGCTTGGAGTTGCCTTCACGAATGCCTACTCAGCACTGATTGCAATGGCTCATAGTCCTGCATGCGATGTTTGCGGATGCGAGGAGAACATTGACCACTTATTGTGCCATTGTCCTCAATTTCAAGCACAAAGACAATCTTTGTCAAACACATTGAGAAAATTAGACGATCGTCCTCTGAGTGAACAGACAGTACTAGAGCACCGTCCCGACCGATCATCGGCTCAGAAGGCAATGAAGGCACTTTTGTGTTTTCTCAGAACTTCTGGTTTGCGCGAGCGGCTTTAACTCAAGTGCTGTCCGCACACGTATCTACACCTTCTCTCTCTCTTCTCTCTCTTCCCCTTCTCCCATCCCCCAGCGTAGGGTAGCCAACCAGACTATTGACTGGTTAACATCCCTGCCTTCCTGTATTCTTCTCTCTCTCTCTATCTCTCTTATTGCATCACATGTTGTACCTCACTTAGAGCAAAACAGTTACTTTTTCGGTAACTAGCACGGCTTCCACAAAGGCGTCTCTTGCGATACTCAGCTCACTGAGTTCGCAAACCAGCTATTTATCAACATGAATGAAAATGTTCAAACAGATTGCATATGCATTTATTTATCCAAGACCGATTGCAGATTAATAGGTAAAGTGTCCTTTCTTAACGTATATTCGCTTATGGTCCGTTGAATTAGAAACTTTCGGTGTTTTCATAAGGAGTTCACTTTCATCAGTAACATTTCTTCCCGTCTCACTGAAGTCACATGTCGTTCTTCAGGGTAGTGTCATTGGCATTGGGCATTTGTTACCTTTTTTATAAACAACCTTCCTTTTGAAACCAGATTATTCTATACGCCTTTTCATAGAAGTTTACAGAGCCTATCGCAACATCCACTCACCAACCTATCATATCGCTCTGCAGCAACATCTTGATTGCATTAAAATTTGGTGTTCGTGTTGGCTGATGTCTTATTCATTATAATACGGTGCTTAGTAGATATTGGCGCTTTTAGCAGGCGCCGCATACTCCTTTTCACACAGAGATATAAAAAAACCATTTAAAAGCATTAAAACTAGAAGCCAACTGTAAACCCCAGTAACACAAACTTAAGTCACATAAGTACACTAATGCCACACTAAAACTGAAAGTCAATTCAGAAACACAGCAACACAAAGTCTAGGCACTTAAGTACACTAAAGTCAACACAAAGTCCAGTCACATAACTGCGCTAAATCAGGGCACATAGAAAGCATGGATTAGATTCACACGAATCCACATGAATCTACGGACTGAATGGGCCAAAGCTGGGTCAAATTAATCACATAGAGTGAGCTTATCACAGATAAACGCTCTACTCAATAGTATTCGGGAATATTGATCGCTTCCAGAAATCTTTGGAGGGCCAGTAACACCCGTTTTTGCGCCTTTAAATGAATAAAAGTATAACCAAATTACTTTTACTCGGAAGGGATTAATGTCTACGATTGAGTATTTTCTTAATAATAGTCTTGTCCCCATCCACCTTCATCTTAAAAGTAACCTTTCTTGGTCTACACAACTAATAAGATTGCACGTTTTGTATACTACGCTACCTAAAGCGTAATCTTCGCGACCCCGCCCCCCCCCCCCCTTCCCGCCACCCCCACCCCAGCCCCGTTCCACGTGCAAACTCGCCCAGCAAACATTTGTACGACCTAAACTCGAATACGCATAGTCCATCTGGTCACCTCAACAAGTCTATCTTATCCGCTGTTTAGAATCAGTTCAAAACCAAGTCAACGATTACACCAAACATTCTGGCGTGACGAGAATCAAGCAATCGCTATCACATTTTTCTTTGAATTCGCGGAGAAGCATTTTGCTTCTTTGTCTGATGCACAAAATCAGCAAGTGTAAAGAGCCCTCTTTCTTGCCGCTTCGTAGATCACATGGCCATTTCCCGCCGTCTGTACAATAATCCCAGTTTTCAGATTATCTACGGTCACACCAATGCATGTAACACATCTGCATTTCAACGTTCCTTTGTAGTATGAAATAACCCTCCTGAAGATACAGCGAATACGCCGTTTCTCTGGTACTAGAAATATATTATTGGCTAGATGTTGCGGTTTACGTAGATCCAGCATTTTAAACGTCGTCCTTAACATATTATAATGTTTCATTTCTGTGTACACTTTAATGTATTTCTTCAGAAACCAAAAGTTTCTAATGTCTTTTTCCCTTTCTGTAGCATCTGGTTTTTACTGCTTCTTGTCAAAACAAAAGTGTTATTACCGTGCACACAATATTCCGATGCCGGAACCTGTACAGTACCTGTATAAATAAATAAATAAATAAATAAATAAATAAATAAATAAATAAATAAATAAATAAATCACCGACCGG